>NC_081756.1:2429477-2621977 GCF_963082965.1 Carassius carassius
CACTAATGCCCATAGTCCACCCGTTTCATTGGTGCGTTCTCATGCGCTCTCATCCCATTGGTCAGAACGAGATGACTGCCGAGGAGAAGAGGCGGGCCCATCAGAAGGAACTGGCCAATCAGGTGAACGAGGAGGCCAAGCGGCGCCTGACGGAGCAGAAGGGAGGAACGCAGACACAGAAGTACGAGGACCGGTGTGTTCGCTCCTCACTCGGCTCAAGCCGGGCGCTAGTTTGACCTGACGCTCCTATGCTTCCCCCTCAGAGCCCGGAAGTCAAACGTGTCGTATAAGAACGTCTCGCAGATGCCCCGCGAGAAGGACATCCGAGACATGAAGATCTTCATCGATAAGAAGTACGAGACGGTGGTCATGCCTGTGTTCGGCATCGCCACGCCGTTCCACATCGCCACCATCAAGGTAAAGCACCACACGTCCCTCACGCTGAGCGCGCTCCACTCCCCGCTCTGAGACTCCACCTGTGTTTGCAGAACATCAGTATGTCTGTGGAAGGAGACTACACCTACCTGAGGATAAACTTCTTCGTGCCGGGCAGCTCGCTGGGACGCCACGACGGAAACATCTTCCCCAACCCCGAGGCCACGTTTGTCAAAGAGATGTAAGCCTTGGTGCATGCTCTTCAGTCTTTGATTCGTGTGTCATAAATAAACGGCAGTGAGCACAGGCTGAGACTGATGTCCCTTAAGTGTGTTTCTAATGTACATTTTGGGATGTTGCATAAAAAAATTGCTGGATTAAAATGCGGAGATGTGCATTAAATCTTAAAATTTGCATAAAAAAAAAAAAAACATGTTCAGTTAAAGTAGATGCTTTTTAAATTCAACATTTATTTGGTATTTGTAACTCAAAAAAAAATTATAATCTGTTTTAGCAGAGTGCCAAGTGAAATTTAGTTTGAATGAAAATGAAATAAAAAATGTATATAAAATATAACTGATAGATAAGCTTAACATTTTTTCTATTTCAGTTATTTTCTACTTTTCACCATAAATATAACAGGTAGCTGGCGTGATGCTAAATTGTAAACACAAACAGCCGTTGAACACAAACATTAACTTCTAAGGAAAGGCATTGAAGTGAATGTTTTCCCATCCAAATGAGATGGTTGTTTCACACTTAATGACTGCTGTGTCTCTTTCAGACCTGTAGGGTGAACCGTGCTTCTTTTGAGCTATACTAAATGTTTTGTTGCGTGCTAACACTGTTGTTTTCAGCACGTACCGCGCGTCGAACCTGAAGTCTCCCGGAGATCACTCCGTTCCCTCCACAAACCTGCAGAACGCCTTCCGCATCATCAAGGAGGTGCAGAAGCGATACAAGACCCGCGAGGCGGAGGAGAAGGAGAAGGAGGGCATCGTGAAACAGGACTCGCTCGTCATCAACCTCAACCGCAGCAACCCCAAACTCAAAGACCTTTACATCCGGCCCAACATCGCTCAGAAGAGGATGCAGGGCTCGCTGGAGGCGCACACCAACGGTGAGAGCAGCGCTGCTTTAGGAGCCCTTTAATGGGACCGATGCTCTCATTAAAACATCTGTGTTCTGTGTGAATGTATTTCTGTGGTGTGAACCTGTTTTCAGCATCATTTCTCCAGTCTTCAGCGTCACATGATCTATAACGATTGATCTTTTGACTTGTGCTGTGAATGTGTCTCTCTCCAGGTTTCCGTTTCACGTCGGTGCGCGGCGATAAAGTCGACATCCTGTACAACAACATCAAACACGCCGTATTCCAGCCGTGCGACGGAGAGATGATCATCGTCCTGCACTTCCATCTGAAGGTGTGCCACAAACTACACGCGTCTGTCCTGTGTCTCGCTGGCCGAATCTAACTGTTCTCTGTGTGTCTGTGGCAGAACGCCATCATGTTCGGTAAGAAGCGTCACACAGACGTGCAGTTCTACACAGAGGTGGGCGAGATCACCACAGACCTGGGCAAACACCAGCACATGCACGACCGAGACGACCTCTACGCCGAACAGATGGAGCGAGAGATGCGACACAAACTCAAATCTGCCTTCAAGAACTTCATCGAGAAGGTGGAGTCGCTCACCAAAGAGGAGCTGGAGTTTGAGGTTCCTTTCAGAGATCTCGGGTGAGTGGATTCAGTCCTCTCCATCACATTAACTGCTGCAAACATACATGAATGTTCCCATTTTTATATAAATCACTACTTTTCTTGGAGAAATGCTTAACTTTTGAGAGGGAATGCAAATGTTTCACAAGTAAATGCAAAGTTTATCAGGGAGAATATTGAAGGGTTAAAAAAAAAAAACCCTCGTATGATGTTTTATGCTAAATGCTAACCTAATTTACTGATTCATCATGTGTGCGCCATTACTAGTGAGTGAGACCCAATAGTTGGTCTGGTTTGAGCGCTCTGTAAACCGTAGTTTCTTCATCGTGTGACGTCACTGGTGTGTTCAGGTTCCAGGGCGCCCCCTACAGGAGCACCTGTCTGCTGCAGCCCACGTCCAGCGCTCTCAGTAACGTCACGGAGTGGGTGAGTGTCTCCACGACTTCATGAATGATACCGCGCCTCAAACACCCGTCTTTACGCCCGCTTCTGTCGCACAGCCTCCGTTCGTGGTGACGCTCGACGAGGTGGAGTTGGTTCATTTCGAGCGAGTCCAGTTCCACCTGAAGAACTTCGACGTGGTCATCGTTTATAAAGACTACAACAAGAAGGTGACGATGATCAACGCCGTGCCCGTCAACTCTCTGGACCCCATCAAAGAGTGGCTGAAGTAAGGCTCTCGTGCCGCCCGCTCCGCTCTCGTCCGAGTCGTGTGCAGTGTGTGTGAACGTGTTGTGTCTGTGTGCAGCTCCTGTGATATCAAATACACGGAGGGCGTCCAGTCTCTGAACTGGACCAAGATCATGAAGACCATTGTGGACGATCCCGAGGGCTTTTTCGAGCAGGGCGGCTGGTCCTTCCTCGATCCGGAGAGTGAGGTAACCGATCTGACCTGGGTAGTTTTAACTCCTATTGGAAATCTGTTTTCAAACCTGTTGGGCTTCGTGTTGTTTTAGTATCGCTGATGACTTGTCGTTTTTGTTCATATTATTGTTTAAATTTTTAATTTGTTTTTTTTTTTTCATTTGTAGCAGTTAATTTTTTTATATATATATATATATTTTTGTGTGCTTATTTTAGTGTTTATTTTTTATTTTTTAGTATATCAACTTTAAATGAGTGTTGAAACTAGGCAATATATTCTTGTTTATATCAGGGGTTTTATGTTTATATATTTTTTGCTTTAGTTTTAAAGTAGTTTTTTTTATTTTATGAAATTTTAACGTCTGTTTTTTTCTTTTTCTAAATGAAAATGCTAAATGTTACTTTGGCAACTAGCTTAAACTAAGAAAAAAGAAGTGTTAATGTTGACTTTTTCAATTTAAAGCAATAGGTTTTTTATTTTATTTTATCGTTTTATTTTATTTTATTTTGTGTATATAGCAATGATAACCCTGCTGACTGAGCATTTGACAGCAAATGTGTTTCGTGTTTCTTTTATCTTTTTATAAAAAATAAAAAACTTTATTTGAAATGTATTTAGCTGTTTGAAAACAATAAAAATCCTTAACAATAATAGCAATTATGATTATCTTTTAAACAGTATATTATTATCATTATTATTATTTAATATTTAGATGAAATAAAATAGGTTACTTTAATATATTTTATTTCAAGTTACATTTTTCGTATTTTTAGTTTTCTGTGTTTCTTTCTGGAGAGCAAGCGTCTGAAGGCAGATTGCATGGGTTTAATCTAGTCCTCACATCGTGACCCGATCAGGATTATTGGGATGTTACGGTGGTGTTTCTGTGTCTCAGGGAAGCGGCGGGGAGGAAGACTCGGAGTCAGAGATGGAGGACGAGACGTTTAACCCCTCGGCTGATGAGGAGGAGGAGGAAGGGGAGGACAGTGATGAAGATTACTCCTCCGAGACAGAGGACTCGGGTAAGCAGCCTCTGTGATTGGGACTTGAGTTTCTCTGAGAAGATGTGGAGGGTGTTGATGTCTGATCTCTGATCACAGATTACAGCGCGTCTCTGGGCAGCGAGGAGGAGAGCGGCAAAGACTGGGATGAACTGGAGGAGGAAGCCAGGAAAGGTGAGAGAGAGACCAAAGATCTTCATCACAGCTGCTGATGTTTCCCTCCGACACAATGACACTTCCTGTTAATAATCTTTGTACTGTATTTTAACTAAAACTTCAGCAGTGCAATGATTGATCTTTTATTTCCTCGTCAGCTGATCGTGAGAGTCAGTATGAGGATACGGAGGAGACCTCAAACAGGAAGAGGAAAGGCCGTTCGTCGGCTCCGCCTCCAAGCAGCAAGAAGAAGAGAAGACATTAGAAAACACACACGCGCACACACACTGCCAAATCAGTCTCCCACAGTCCTCTCTGACACACACACACACACACACACACACACGCGCTCTGTGTTTGGTGTAAATAGCGTCGGCCAGGGCTGAAGTGTGTAGAATAGTGGTTTTCATCTCAGCGGATGGACGGAGCCCTCACTCGTCTGCGTTTGCTTTGGATTCCCCTGTGTTGGGTTGAATGGCCTCTCTCAGGTGTGTGTGTGTGTGACGTGGTGTTGTTTTATGAGCGTTACGTGACGCTCCTTACTCCACTCTTCCGGCTCGTCTCTGTCTCTCGCGCCGCTCCTGTTCGTTTATGAATAGACACACGCTTTTGACTGCGACGCGTTTTACGTTAGTACTTAATGATTCACTTTGTGTTTTCTGTTTTTCTAATACGAGGGGATATGAACACACACACACACACACACACACACACATTGTAAACATAAACACACTTTGTTCCATTTAGTTATTTTTTGCTCCTTCTGGATTGGTAGTCTTGTATTGTTCAATCAAAAATGCTTTTGTTTTCTTTTTTTCTTTTTTAAATAAAAGTTAAGTGAAATGTAAAACCTGTTTGCTTCTTATTTTAGCTCTGTTGTCCAGGTCGAGGTTTGGTCAGAAGCGTGTGAAGTGAACGATGGTGTTTGTGTTTGACTGGATGTGGAGATTAACCTCTGCTCTTCTGTAACGAGGAGACGCACTTAAATTCATGTTCAAATTCAGTTTGATTTCTTCTGTTCTCCACGTCTTCCAAACCTGAGCGATTCTGTTTCGTATACTTGATTTTGGTAAGCATTTTGAATTGGATGTTACTTTTAGATTTTTCTGTTTTCATTTTTTTTTAGTAATTTTACGAAGTAATTTTTTTTTTGTCAATATACTTTTTAGTATTTCAATAGTAAATGAGAAATGGAAACTATCTGAAATGAAAAAGTAAACATTAACTGAAATAAATAGACTTTTCCAAGTAATATTTTTTTGTAATGGTTGTATTTATTTACATTTTTATATATTACAGAGCACATAAAATGACATTGTTTTAGGTGGTCCAAATGTTTAATTTAAATGATAAATGTACTTAAGACAGCCCAATAACTGCAGTAATCTGGAGAATAGAAGGGAGCTGCTTGGGTTTTATACAAGTACGTTTACTTTCACAAAGAAACCTTTTTCTTTTTAAAGAATGTTGGACATCAAAAATTGACTGTAGCCATTGACTTCCATAAAATGTAAAAAAATAAAAATAAATAAATACTGTTTAGAGACCAATATTCTTTAAAATATCCTCTTTGGTGTTCAACAGCTGAAAGAAGCTCATATTGGTTTGGTAACAGCATGAGGGTGAGTAAAAGATGACACCGTTTATCTGGTTGAACTGTCCCTTGAAGTGAGTAAGAGGTCGGCTTACTTGGGTGCATTGGTTTGAACCTGACATGGAAACTTCTTGAGGAATGTCTGTTGATTTCTGTGCTGATATACTGTATGTTTGTGTACGTGACTGTTTCAGATGCAGCTCGTCGTGTCACGCTCTCTCAACATTCAAACCAGCTCTGTCTGCATGACTGCGTATAGTTTACCCACAGCAGCTGAGCTGAGCTCGATCACCTCCATCAGTTATGCTGAAACGAGTTAAATTCTGAGTTAAAAACCTAACTGTTCAAGCACAGTATAACTGACATGTGGAGGATCTGATGAGCACATCTTTACATTAAAAACCAAACAAAATACAATGTCACGATGCATTTTTCTTGAATTGTTGGGTTTTTGAACTACTATAAATTTACCCCTTTTTTTAACATTGCATGAAAACTTAAACTGGTCTAATTTGAGAAGTGAAATAAAGACTAAATGATTTTTACCTGCTAGCTGGTCAGACTAATTCTTTAGACCGTCTGACCACATGATGGCTGTTTGTAATGAAGACGGATGTTTTTTGTGCTGTTGTGCAGCTTTTATAAGCACCTTAATTTCCATATTCTTGAGGTTTCAGCAAAGCATCTCTGTGCACTAAACCTCTGCAGTTAATTTGTGTTTATAACTAAAATAATGTCTCCAGTGAGCTGAGGACCAACTCCATCAAAATTTCTTTAAAAAAAAGCAGTTTGGAAATGACCAGGATGAGTGAGGATCATTAAAGACAGACACTGGTGTGCCTGTGGTATTCACTACATTTACATTGATGGTTTATTCAAAGCAACTTACAAATGAGCAAAACATGAACATTTACTTAATATCATTATTTCTTTTTTTCATTCACTTTTTGGGGGGTTTGTTAAACTAACCTGTACTTTTAGACCAGAACAATACCAAATAAAGTGAAGTTGGTATAGGTTGGTTTACATATTTTTTTTGGTGTGTACATATATTTAAATGTATGGTTATTAATTGACTTTGTTAAAGATTTATTTACTTGTTGGGGGTTTATATATTCAGATATATTGTAATTTTACACATTTTTAGATTTTTTTTTTTTTTAGAATTTTTATGTCTTCACAGATTTCAGCTGAAGGTGGCGTTTGTTCATCCAGGTCGAGATATCAGCCTGTTCTTCTGACGCGAGAGCTGACAGGAGGTTGTGAGGATGAGAAGATTGATAGAGCTGCATCTTGTCTGTCTCGCACACAGTAAGGTTGTGTAAAACCAGAAGAGAAGCGGGCTGTGCACCGAACCCTGAGGCACACCGCTGGTAAGAAGTCATTATATTTGGACTTCCATGGAAATCCATGGAGTTTTTGACTTTCTGATCTCTAAAGTTTTCTTTGATAGGTAATGTGCATTGACCTATAATCAATCTAATTTAACTGGAGTCAGAAGTGTTTGGTTGGCAGTAATAGCAGTATGTTTGTTGGTAAATATGAAATAGCTGACACAATTCTGACATCTCAGAATTTTTATATCTTTTGCAAAGTATGTAAATGGCATTGACCCATTACTCTTTTTTTTTTTTAAGTTAACTACTCAAGGAAGCATTTTGATAGTTTTTAATCAATGATGATGCAATAGAGACCGCTGTCTACCATTAGCACTAAATCTTTAAAGATTCAGTTAATTTCAACCCAGTTCAAAATGCCAACAATATAGCTGTATTTCATGCACAATATAGACATTTAACTAATTACATTTCTTGTATCTTCAGCTCTGATGCACATGACGTTCTCACAGACTCGTATGTTTTACTTTATGCCAAAACCTATGAACTGGTCAGCTGCACAAACGCACTGCTGACAGAATTACATTGATCTGGCCACCATTTATGACCAGACGGATTGGGGTGAGATGATGAGAGCCATACAGCAGGTTTATAACAGAGACGTGTTGACCGGACTGGAAGTAAATTTCCTTCTATGTGCTACACTGGTGAGTATTGGTACACATCTCACTGATTTATTGACCTAAAAGTGCAAAATTCTGATTAAACTGCTGTCTTGTTGATATATAGAAGTATCATGTATATCATCAAAGATTGAATTTGATTTCTCTAAAATACAATAAAATGGAGGTCAAATCAAGTCAAAATGTGAATGATCCTACGGTGAAGACCGAGATTCAGAAGGGACTGACAGAATATGTAAAACTGTCATGGAAAGTCCAACCAGATGGAAATGTCTTTCAGAAGAGCCGGAAGAGTGATGATACTCAACCAACTTGAAAAAATGGGCAAAAGAAAGTATTTTATTGATCCACTGTGTAATATTAGCATAGTAAGAACTGAATCTTTGATTTGACACAATTTTGTTTTACAAAACATTGAAGAGTTTATCAGTTTCCACTATAATCCTATTTTAAGATAAATCTTTTATTAATAATGAATAATCCTGTTACAGAGCTAACAGCCAATCAGAATGCATTCTTGTTTTAATACAGCTCGTGATGCTGAATTTGCAATTGCATCATTATTGTCCAGTGGTGTATTGTAACGAAGAAATAATACATTGTTATAGTACGCAAGTATTTTTGTGAGTATCTGTACTTTACTGGAGTTTTTATATTTCAGTCAACTTTTACATTTACTCCACTACATTTCTTAATTAAAAAATTGTTTACTTTTACTCTGATACATTTGCCCAAAGCATATTCATTACTTACTACAATATAAGTAATATATTACTGTGTCAGAAGAACACAGACTGCAGAGGGTTTGGCGTTTTCAAGTTAGACTCATGCTCTTTTGCAAACAAGTGCGCTATGGAGCTTATAATATGACAGTACTATTTGAATTGTGTAAATTTGAATTATTGACAATTGTCATTTAGCAAAACTGAATGTTATGTGTGGCACTTCACATAGCTTGAATTTGACATTTTTTTTTACTTGAATATTTAACATTTAAAATGTAAGTTTTTTTTAATACACATGTATTTTTTGAAACAGCGGATTTTTTGTTCTGAATGTTAGACTGCAAGTATCCAGTTTTTAAAAATAAAGCTTCATGTTTTCAAAGAAGAAGAATGTGGAACATCAAATTCAATAAGCAGAAATCCTGTTCACACAGAATGTAGGTCCGAGGTTATCCAGAGGGAAAGAGTAGATGATCTCCGAAATGTTGAACGCAGGGCCGGCCCGTGGCATAGGCGACATAGGCAGTTACAGCACTATTTCTTACATGCTCACAGCAGCATGTTGTGTACTGTATGTAATGACTGTAGCAGGTCGCCATCACCAGTGAGGTCAGTAAGAGCAGCTGGTATTCCAAAGCCTTCAGAAGTGGATGTTATAGAGGCGGTTTCTCTGTCTGCAGTGCTTCCAGTTATGGCAGTGGCTATGTTGTGTGTCTGGGCAGCACGCTGTACTCTCACTCTTGAGCCAAGCCGAGTTCAAGTTTCTTGTTCTGAGCCAAGTCCAGTCCAAGAATCGGTTCAGGAGCCAAGCCCAGTTCAAGTCTCTGATTCTAAGTTAGTCCACTCAAAGAATCCACTCCGGAACTAAGTCTAGTCCAAATTTCTGGTCCTGAGCCAAGTTAAGTCCAAGTTCTGAACCAGGTTCGGCCTCTGAATCCAATCCAGACCCAGATCCTCTCTGGCCACTGATCTAAGCCACCATCGTAACAGCTGAGGTGCCTCGCCTGGGATTGTTGTTTCTATTAACCTGCAGAGAGTCTGTGAAACAAATCTGAAAGACTTTCCTATTGTTCATGACATAGTCATAAAATATAATTTATTGATTCGTGTTCATGGACACAAATTTCCCTCTTTTTTGTGTCACTCAGCATGACTTTCATATTTAAAGTGTGACTTTCATATCTACAACCCGAATTCCGGAAAAGTTGGGACGTTTTTTAAATTTTAATAAAATGAAAACTAAAAGACTTTCAAATCACATGAGCCAATATTTTATTCACATGTTTACCATGGTGTAGCATCTCCTTTTCTTTTCAAAACAGTTTGAAGACGTCTTGGCATTGAGGCTATGAGTTGCTGGAGTTTTGCTGTTGGAATTTGGTCCCATTCTTGCCTTATATAGATTTCCAGCTGCTGAAGAGTTCGTGGTCGTCTTTGACGTATTTTTCGTTTAATGATGCGCCAAATGTTCTCTATAGGTGAAAGATCTGGACTGCAGGCAGGCCAGGTTAGCACCCGGACTCTTCTACGACGAAGCCATGCTGTTGTTATAGCTGCAGTATGTGGTTTTGCATTGTCCTGCTGAAATAAACAAGGCCTTCCCTGAAATAGACGTTGTTTGGAGGGAAGCATATGTTGCTCTAAAACCTTTATATACCTTTCAGCATTCACAGAGCCTTCCAAAACATGCAAGCTGCCCATACCGTATGCACTTATGCACCCCCATACCATCAGAGATGCTGGCTTTTGAACTGAACGCTGATAACAAAATTTGGACTCGTCTGACCATAAAACACTATTCCACTTTGAAATAGTCCATTTTAAATGAGCCTTGGCCCACAGGACACGACGGCGCTTCTGGACCATGTTCACATATGGCTTCCCTTTTGCATGATAGAGCTTTAGTTGGCATCTGCTGATGGCACGGGGGATTGTGTTTACCGACAGTGGTTTCTGAAAGTATTCCTGGGCCCATTTAGTAATGTCATTGACACAATCATGCCGATGAGTGATGCAGTGTCGTCTGAGAGCCCGAAGACCACGGGCATCCAATAAAGGTCTCCGGCCTTGTCCCTTACGCACAGAGATTTCTCCAGTTTCTCTGAATCTTTTGATGATGTTATGCACTGTAGATGATGAGATTTGCAAAGCCTTTGCAATTTGACGTTGAGGAACATTGTTTTTAAAGTTTTCCACAATTTTTTTACGCAGTCTTTCACAGATTGGAGAGCCTCTGCCCATCTTTACTTCTGAGAGACTCTGCTTCTCTAAGACAAAGCTTTTATAGCTAATCATGTTACAGACCTGATATCAATTAACTTAATTATTCACTAGATGTTCTCCCAGCTGAATCTTTTCAAAACTGCTTGCTTTTTTAGCCATTTGTTGCCCCCGTGCCAACTTTTTTGAGACCTGTAGCAGGCATTAAATTTTAAATGAGCTAATTAAGTGGATAAAAGTGTAAAATTTCTCAGTTTAAACATTTGCTACGTTATCTATGTTCTATTGTGAATAAAATATTGGCTCATGTGATTTGAAATTCCTTTAGTTTTCATTTTATTAAAATTTAAAAAACGTCCCAACTTTTCCGGAATTCGGGTTGTACACACAGACTGACATATTTCAAATGTTTATTTCTTTAAATTTTGATGATTATAGCTGACAACTAAGGAAAATACCAAATTCAGTATCTCAGAAAATTTGAATATTGTGAAAAGGTTCAATATTGAAGACACCTGATGTCACACTCTAATCAGCTAATTAACTCAAAAGGCCTTTAAATGGTCTCTCAGTCTAGTTTTGTAGGCTACACAATCATGGGGAAGACTGCTGACTTGACAGTTGTCCGAAAGACGACCACTGACACCTTGCACAAGGAGGGCAAGACACAAAAGGTCATTGCAAAAGAGGCTTGCTGTTCACAGAGCTCTGTGTCCAAGCACATTAATAGAGAGGCGAAGGGAAGGAAAAGATGTGGTGGAAAACAGTGTACAAGCAATAGGGATAACCGCACCCTGGAGAGGATTGTGAAACAAAGCCCATTTAAAAATGTGGGGGAGATTCACAAAGAGTGGACTGCAGCTGGAGTCAGTGCTTCAAGAACCACTACACACAGACGTATGCAAGACATGGGTTTCAGCTGTCGCATTCCTTGAACAACAGACAGCATCAGAAGCGTCTCACTTCAAAAAGGACTGGACTGCTGCTGAGTGGACCACAGTTATGTGCTCTGATGAAAGTACATTTTGAATTTTGGATATCAGGGTCCCAGAGTCTGGAGGAAGAGAGGAGAGGCACACAATCCATTCCCCAGTCAGTGATGGTTTGCGGTGCCATGTCATCTGCTGGTGTTGGTCCACTGTGTTTTCTGAGGTCAAAGGTCAACGCAGCCGTATACCAGGAAGTTTTAGAGCAGTTAATGCTTCCTGCTGCTGACCAACATTATGGAGATGCAGATTTCATTTTCCAACAGGATTTGGCACTGTGTGCAGGTAGTACCTGGTTTAAGGACCATGGTATCCCTGTTCTTAATTGCCCAGCAAACTCGCATAACCTTAACCCCATAGAAAATCTATGTGGTATTGTGAAAAGGAAGATGGAATGAATGAATATAATATACAAGTTTGACTTTTTGAATGGAATTAGTGAAATATCAACTTTTTGATATTCTAATTATATGACCAGCACCTGTATGTCAATAGGAAGTATCTGTCATGCCTGCACCATGTTTTTTTTTTTCTACCACTCAGGAGCACAGACGTTGTATTGTTTTGTTTATTGTTAAAATATGCAATCTACATGAGATGTGATCAATAAGGGAAGCCGTCTTTCACTATTGTAATGTTGTAAAATGGAGAAAAAAAACTTCTTACATTGAAGTAACTAAAATGTTCTTAACCTTGGACCTTATTCTTGAAACACAAAATGACCCAAAAAAATAATATAGTTATAGGCTTTATACGCAATTGTCCCATATTTTTCCTTTAAGTTAGCAACCCTAGATACAGCATTCATTCTTTAGCTCAATCTCATCTTCACAATAAAACATTAGTTTAAATTGTGCATTAAGGAAAGCCATTTCTTTATTGTACTGTCCTTTAATCTGTTAAGGATGATTTTAATGACAGCACTGCTCACTGAATTTGTTAACTGCGTCTTACAAGGTGTTCTTAAAAGTAAAGACAATTTCCTTGTTTACAATCCTGAAACAAATCATTGTTTCAGTCTCTTTCAATATAAAAGTATTTTTAAAAGTCTCTTGTCCCAATCTAATGAAAAAGTTTTCTCTAAAATCACCATCACGAATACACAAACGGTTTCAAATTGACATTGTAAATGAAAGAGGAAGAAGGTGATTCGAGGAGAGTTTTCCCCATCATCTCTTTCTTCGAGCACACTGAGCTGTAAATAAAAGGATTAATTATATAGACATACTTTTCCATTTCATTTGTAATCTATACATATTCATTTAAATATTTTTAGTTCAAAATCAACATTACTTTTCAGTTTTCCAGTGTTTGTATGAACACACTCACCTGGTGCAGCTTCCTTCCGCATCACTTCCTGTTCTGGCGGTTGAGTCCATTGCAGCGTCACGTCAGAAAACCCTCGTTCCTCCAAAACAGACTGGAGCTGAAATGAGCAGATCTCTTAAAAGTGCTCTCAGTGTGATGTGATGTGATGTGATTTCCAATTTCTTTGTTTCTCACCTGTGACAGGAGCTGGGCTCTCATTTCAGGTTCAGACAGACTCGAACTGGACTTCAATTTTATCTTCACCAACGTTTTCTTCAATAAAGGGCCTAAAAGAGCACACTAGAGTGAACACACAGACAGAAGGGAACAGCAAATGCTAAGTGCAAATAATAAAATGCAACTGATAAAATAATGCATCTTTAGAATACCAAAATATATGATCTTATCATTGCATCCTTTGTTTTATTAAATCAAATAACATTTGACATTGTCTACAATAATCTACAGAATTTAGTGCAAATGCATCTGTCATTTAAGATTGATTAATGGGTGCAATGTGAAGAGATCATATAGAGATCCTCAAAAATCATGAACAAAAGTAAAACAAAATATGACCCAGAGGATATTAAATACAGTTTCACTTCCAGTAAGGATGGATATTAACGGTGCCCGTAAGGTGACTTGTTCGGTTTACCTACTTAGTTTTGTCGTGGCCACTACATAATAACTTGTGGGAACGTGATAATATGTCGAATAATAATTACTTAATTCAAGATAAAATATTAATGAATCCATCTCTGATAATCCTGGGTTGTTATGGTCACGCAGGTTTTTTTACACATTAAACTCGTGGCCACGAGAAAAACATGTCGTTCACTCAACATGAGAAGTATACATATGACGTTCCCACAAATTAATATCTTGTGGCCACAACATATTATCACGTTCCCACAAGTTATGTCGTGGCGACAACAAAACCTAGTATACCGAACAAGTCACCTTACGGATGCTGTAGGAGATATGGTTTAGTGTTGAACACAAATTCTTTATATGTAGTGAAGAGCATGAAACCTTAGAAATGTTGCATTTTAAAAACAATTAATCAATTACATCCCTGCATCTTGGAGTTCAACTGATTTGCAAATGATTTGATTATGGTGAGTTTAAAAATATAAACAAAAACTTCCATCACGTTTTTTTATCAAATGATGAGGATTTAAATTCAAATTATACTTGTGTATCAGCTTTAATGCACTTATCAAAATAACAAAAGCAGTCAAATGTCAAAGTTTTGGTTTTTGTGACAAAAATGAGTATTTAAGATTTATTATTAAACTTAGTCTGAAAACCATTTGCCTTTTATAAACAGATATATACTGTAAGTGAATAAATAATTGCATGTTACAGATATAGCAGAAAAAATCTGGATCATGTTTGCATTTTCTTCTGTTGCTGGCCATAATTGAAATCAGGATTAGGTATAAAATAATGTCACATACTGTGAAAATGAGTTGAAAATTGAACAAATGGTTGCAATGTGGCTCAGATTCAGACATGAGTCATGTGTTTGTGCTGTTTTTCTGCTGATTAAGACAGAATACAAGACTTCTTCACCTTGTAAATGGTTCTCAAAAGCAAAAATGCTACAAAAAGCATCATATCTTGTGAGAAGTTCAAGCAAAACAGACACTAGTTTTGGAATCAACAGCCCAAAATAAGTCATTTCATTCATTTATAGCTTTATTTTCTGTGTTTGATCACACCTTCTCCATAGACCTCCACCTCACACAGAGTAAGAAACCTTGAATCTCCAGAAATGATCAGATTCACGTATCGACCCTCCATATTGTTACAAATGTAGGTGGAGGAAACACCAGCTGGAATGCTAGAAATCACAGCGCATCTAAAGAGAATCAGAGAAAACATAATTTAGACTTCTAGTCTTTCTTTATGTGTGTTTTCAGGGATTTTTATGGATATTAAGCCACTGAAAGAGGATCTCACATGGGATTGTTGTTGCCGTTGTTCTCCAAAGAGTTTCCGATGCGAATCTCCGCTCCGTTTATTTGTTCAGGACAGCATTCTGGTCTGTTTGTGATTACGACGCTACTTACTCTGTACACAGAACTCAGATCCACCCTCCACCAGGGGTTAGTTTGAACATTGGTTGAGGAACATGCTGACCATGATTTTGTTAATCCTGGATTGAAATCAATGGCATGTTCAGCAGACCAGAGGCCATAAGTTGATGACTGTGTGACATTTCTTCCAGCTGCCAAATTATCTGGAAGATATCACAATGTCAAGAAATAGTTTTAGTCAGAAAATGTAATATTGTAATATATATATATATATATATACACACACACACACACACACAATTGCATAATAAATGAAAAGAAAATAGAATAGAATACAAAAAGATTAGAAAGGCAGTTAGATTTTCTTTTAAAGAATAGAATTAGAATAGTGAGTGTTAAAGTTAGAGGGTCAAATAAAGATGGAAGAGATGTGTTTTAAGCCGATTCTTGAAGATGGCTAAGGACTCAGCTGTCCGGATAGAGTTAGGGAGGTCATCCTACCAGGAGGGAACATTTAATTTAAAAGTCCGTAAAAGTGACTTTGTGCTTCTTTGGGATGGCACAATCAAGCGACGTTCACTTGCAGAACGCAAGCTTCTAGAGGCACATAAGTCTGAAGTAACAAATTTAGGTAAATGGGTGCAGAGCCAGTGGTAGTTTTGTAGGCAAACATCAATGCCTTGAATTTTATGCGAGCAGCTATTGGAAGCCAGTGCTAATTGATAAACAGAGGTGTGACATGTATTCTGTCTGGCTCGTTAAAAATTAATATTGCTGCCGCGTTCTGAATTAATTGTAAAGGTTTGATAGAAACTGGATGGAAGACCTGCCAAAAGGGCATTGCAATAGTCCAGCCTGGACAGAACAAGAGCTTGAACAAGGAGTTGTGCAGCATGTTCTGAAAGAAAGGGCTTGATCTTCTTGATGTTGAATAAAGCAAATCTGCAGGATCGGACAGTTTTAGCAATGTGGTCTTAGAAAGTCAGTTGATCATCAATCATAACTCCAAGGCTTCTAGCTGTTTTTGAAGGAGTTATGATTGATGTGCCTAACTTGATGGTGAAATTGTGATGAAACGATGAGTTTGCTGGAATCACAAACAGTTCTGTCTTGGCAAGGTTGAGTAGAAGGTGATGGTCCATTCAGAGTGTAGGTTTCTTAAGTGGTGGAGGTATACGAGCCTGTCTAAATGATGAGGGAAAAACACCAGTGTGGAGGAATGTGTTGAGGATATGAGTGAGTGCAGGTACAACTGCAGGAGAAATGGCTTGAAGGAGATGAGATGGAATAGGATCAAGTGGACAAGTAGAAGGATGATTAGAAAGGATGAGTTAGAGAAGGATTTGAATGAGAGTATGTTTGCTGGTGAGATGTGTTTGAAAGATTGTGGTGTGGAAAATTGTGCAATGATGTTTTTAATTTTATTAATGTAAAACGTGGTTAAGTCGTCAGTTATTAGAGTTGATGCAGTAGGGGGAGGAGAAGGACAAAGAAGCAAAGAAAATGTTTTAAAAAGCATCCAAGAGTTAGACGAATTGTTAATTTTGTTATGGTAGTATGTCCTTTTAACAGTGAAGACATTAGCAGAGAAGGAAGAGAGGAGTGACTGATACACATTAAGGTCAGTAGTATTTTTGGATTTGGGCCAGTTTAGAATGACATTCGCTTTCAACACTGTGTGGGTATACTTCTGAAGACTATGGACATTGACTAGAACTACACATTAAAAACCACTTTTATGAAATGAGAATAGCTTAAAAGTCAAAATTGCAAGGTTGTTAAGTAGCTCTGAACTACCTGGAAAAATCACATAGACTCCCACTTCACAGAGAGTAAGAATCTTTGAAGTTCCAGGAATATTCACAGTAACATAACGTCCCTCCATCCCATCACACGAGTAGCTGTAGGTAGCTCCTGCTGGAATAGTAGAAACCACAGCACATCTGGAGAAAGACGAAAGAGTGATTCATTTTCTTTTGCTCATTATTCCTAAATGTATTTTATATACAATATTATTGTTTCTTTATTTGACAACGCTCTTTCCATATGGCACACATACGTCTGCAAGATGTCTGTTAAATAATCACTTCATCTGGAAAGCATCTGCTGTGAACAAACAAATCTGATAGATGTCTTTAAGATTTATACAGTTTTACATACATTCTAAATCATAAAGACATCTTCTAAACATCTATTTGACATATGATAGGAAATGTTCTATAGACATATTGCAGATGAGCATGTTTTGAGTCTGAGTGTAGTGAGATTCATAAACAAATAAGTCATGTGATTGAATCGCTCAAAAAGACAAGTGTTGATTCTATCAGACTAATCATTTACTGAATCGACATCTTACTTAACTGCAGGTTTACATTATTTTAAGTGATGTACTGACCAACTGGCCAGATTTTATGTTGGCTATATGAAAATATATCACAGAGACTCACACTGGATTGCTGAAAAAATCTGAAGAGTTGTTTCCAATCCGAATCTCTGACCCATTTATCCTGGTGTTGCAGCAGTCAAATCTGTTAGTGATGGTCACTCTGTTCACGCTGTACGTCTTCAGCAGATCCAGCATCCACCATGGGTCAGATTGTGTCAGAGTATGAGTACAGGTATAGTTTTTCCCATCCAGAGCATATTGGCCATCCAAGTTCTTAAGTGATGTTGACTGACTGACTGTGCCCCATGCTGCTATGTTCACTAGAATATGATCAAGAGAAAACATACTCTCTTACAAACCTCAGTTCCCTAAGATATGGGAAAGAGTACTGCGTCTGTTAAGACGCTATGGTGAAAATATATTTTTCTCAGATGACTGAAGCTTTTTCAATAATGCAGTGTAACTGCATGGCCATTGGTTTGTGCAGTAAATAAAAAATAAAAATAACCAAAGGCTCGGCAGCCGAGCTTGGAGATGAAACCCAACAAACCCCGCAAACTTGAAAACCCAAACTCACAGAGGTCAGCCCAGCCATAAGTAAACCTTCCAGTAATGTTCCCGTGAGGGCCAAGAGCGCAGGTAGGCAAGCCTAAGACTGTTTTTTCCCCTGAGGCAAGACTGAGCACATTAAGCAGAAAGGATCTGGGCCTGTAAGGTTGGGATGTCCAGATTATAGAACCTGGCAAATGTGGCCGGTCAGGCCCAGCCAGCTGCCACACAGATTTCTGCAATGGACACACAACTAGACCAAACCCAAGATTAGGCCATGTCTCTAGTCAAATGTGCTCTTACTCCCATTGGGGCAGTTTATGCCAAAATAGGAGTAAGCTGGTGCAATAGCGTCAACTACTCATTTGGAAAGTCTCTGCTTATTGACCGGAAACCCTCTGGTGCGGCAATCAAATCATATAAAGTGTTGCTCAAGTTGCCTGATTCGGGTAGAACTTCAGGGGACGAAGGTCAATGGATTGTAGCAACTCAAAGTGAGGGTTCCTTAGAGCCCTCCACACCATGGACAGATCCCATGTAGGTACTGTGGTGGGGCGATATGGGTTAAGCCTCCTAGACCCTTTCAAGAAGGCGAAAAACCAGGTCGTCCCCTCTTTTGAGGCAAAGAGGTCAACCTTTGCCTTGCCAAAGTTCTCCAAGATTATTTGAGTTGTTTGGGGGTGGAGCATCCACTATTCAGAAGGGACACTGCTCCTTGGTTCAACCTGCCTGGCACATGTCGCTCTCAACGAATGCAAGTTGTGGTGAGCCCATTTTAGGTGATGCGCTACCAGAGTAAAGAGGCGCTTCAAGGAGAGTCTTCTTTGGCGATTTATGTAGCACACTATCGTCGTGCTGTCCGATCAGACTAGCCAATGTGTAGCCGTCCTTCTTCTTTCGACCAAAGGCTGAAAGCCAGTTCGCCATTGCATTTTGGAAGCATCTGTCAAAACTGCCTTCCTTCTGCAGACCATGCCCAGGGTCACACCCCATTCCTTTCAATGAGAGTCTTTCCAAGGTTTCAGAACTGCCACACAGGCCTGGTCCACCTTGATATGAAGGCGTTTGCGATGCCAGGCGTGGGACAGAACTAACGGTTTCAGTCAGTACTGAAGGGGTCGCATATGAAGCAAGCCCAACTTTAGTACTGGATACATGGAGACCATAAGACCTAGCATCTTCTGAAATGCCTTGACTGGGCAAGAGACTATTTTTAAAGAGGCAACAAGCTGCTTGATGGCCGAGTGGAAAACTGCTCCCAGAAACGATATCCGTTGCCTGGGAGACAGAGTGCTCTTCGCAAATTTGGTCATGAGCCCCATACATTCAAAGTGTTTGAGGAGAAAGAATCTGTGAGATAATAGCTTGTCCTCCGACTGGGATAAAACAAGCCAGTCAATGAGATAATTTAGAAAGGCGATTGCCATCTGTCTCAGAGGAGAAAGAGCGATACAAAGAGTGGAAAAGTGGAGGTGCTAGATATAGTCTGAATAGAAGAGCCATGTATTGATATCCAACTGCCTCGAAGGTGAATCTCAAAAATCGTCTGTGATGTGGGGCTATTTGGATGTGACAGTACGTGTCTTTTAGATCCAGAGAAAAGAACCAGTCCCCTGTGCACACTTGGGAAAGGATTTGATTTGAACCAAGGAGGGAACCACGCAGGAAGTACAGGAGTCTGTCACTTTTACTGGGTAAGTGAAACTCACAAACAACTTCAGTGTGTCTAATAGTGATTCCAACTTTTTTTCTTTTACTACTGTGTACGTTTTATTTTGTTTTTATGTTACACTCTCAGAAAAAGTTTGCCTGGCTTGGGCTCCCTGTGCACAGTAGGCGGCAGGGGGCGGGTTCATTGATTGAGCCCGACAGCTCCTCTGCATCTGAAGCCACTAAAAACATGCTGCCATCAAGTGCATCACACTTTCTTCCACCAAACAAGACCAGATCGCTTGCAGCTACGGAAAGATGCTGCTCTGGATTGGAGAAGAGGATGGGGAATGCATCTCTATGTGAAGAGAGTGGGGCTCATGGGGCAGGGCCGACATGAGCTTACTTGTCTCTGGGCACTGAGGTCCTCTGCGCCACTGTTTTTTCCTCACAGGCTCCTGGGAGGAAGAAAAGGGGAGGGTGCAAGGGGGAACCTTATGTTTACGGTGAGAATTATTTATTTCTATTCTGACTGGAATTTTAACATGTAATAATATGGTATCAACATTAATATTGCAAGTTTCTGTGAAGTGGCTTTGAAATAATGCATATTGTGAAAAGCACTATACAAATCCAATTGAGATGTTCAGAGTTTAGATGTGGAGTGTTTTACATTTATAACAATATGTCATCAAACAAATGGAAATTCTTCTCACTTCATAAGATGTTAATTGATGGACTGGAGTGTTTTTTTCAGCTTTTTGGGAATTTCATTTTGACAGTACCCATTCACTGCAGAGCATTCATTGCTGAGACAGTGATGTACTGCTCAATTTCTTCAAATCTGTTCCCATGAACAAGTCATTTACATCTTTAATGGCATGAGGACATCAACTAAATGTTAGTGAAAACTGCAGCTCGATTATTTGAATTCACTTATTTTAGATAAACCCTAAATGGACGTAAAACCAAATTAACTTTGGATGTTTTACATGTCTCATCCCGAATATCAGCGCATGTAGGTTAAGACAGTCAAATATTTAATCAAAGTATAGGTAGATTGTTTAAAACACACCTATGACTCTAAACCGAAGTGGCTGATATTAAAAATCTATAGTCATTTGTTAAAGAATATTAAAACACTAAATGAAATAAAGTCTGCTATAGATAAAATATAATGTTTGAATGAAGATAATAAGTGTTTACGGTTAGACTACAATGAATTCAATTAGATATATAATACTGTTTAACTCGGGATATCTTACCTTCTGCTCCATCTGTTACATTCACCTTCATTTGAACTGAGAAAAACCCTAAAAGAAATGAGAAATCATTTTGTTAAATGATTTGTGCTTTTAAAACTATGAGAAAACTCTCAGAAATAGGTATGAAAGCTGTCACTGGGGTGGCCCCGTTTCAAAAGATTCAAATATGTCTACTGTAAAAGTACTAAAATGTCCCTTTAATACCTTTATGGTACTTGCATTGACCATTTGGTGTAAATAAGGTACTAATGTGGATCATTTGAAAGGGTACTGCTCCAGTGACAACTTTTGAAACTTTTTCTGAGAGTGTAACATAAAAACAAAATAAAACGTACACAGTAGTAGAAGAAAAAAAAGTTGGAATCACTATAAGATAGTAGACACACTGAAGTTGTTTGTGAGTTTCACTTACCCAGTAAAAGTGACAGACTCCTGTAGAAAATCCTCATGTTGATAACAAGCGCTTCTTGATTCATTCTGCTTTCAACTGGGGATGTTTCAATGAATGATTACTGAGAGAGAGAGAGAGAGAGAGAGAGAGAGAGAGAGAGAGATGGAAAGAGGTGGAGAGAAAGATGGAGAGAGGTGGAGAGAGATGGAGAGAGGTGGAAAGAAAGATGGAGAGAAAGATGGAGAGAGAGAGACAGAGGGAGAGAGAGTTGGAGAGAGAGAGGGAAGAATGAGAGACATATTAGTTTAACTTTACATACCACTTCTGTCAGTCTCTCAGAAGATGCATTATTTAAATCATTTACATAATTTCCACATTTAAGTTTAAAATGACCTATAATGACCCCTTTGAAATAACACAGCACTCATTACAGTATTTAGAGAGTATTCATTTATTTTCCCAAATTCAATTTTTTCCGTTTTAATTTTTTTTTATTGTATTGATCAAAAAGCATGTCTAATGAATTAAAATCATAACACATACATTTTAACAACAATTTATTAAAAGTTTAACAAAAATTACATGTTTAGGGCCCTATTAAATGTTTTATTTTTTCTTCACCATATTTTCTATTGTTACCTAATTCTATGTTTTAGCATGTCTAATTATTTAAATCATAAAACAACTTAATATTATTATAATTTTTTTCTTTTTAAAATAGCCTTATGAGAAAAATGTAACCCTCAGAAATTCTGTTGTATAGGCTATTTAAATTTTTTCTGCAAATGAAGACATTTGTCACAGGCCAGATAGTGTAGAGGCACTACTTGCCAACCGACACTCCTCTTCTACTGTACCTTCCCCCCTGAGAAGCTACCCCGCCGCCCAAGGAAAACGGACAACAGAATAAAAGTAATCCCAAGTATATTTATTTAATTAAAAGGCAATCTCAAGGAGAGAGATCAGGCCGACCGGCCCTCCTGCATCGACAGGTCCAGACTAGATGGCAGCAATGGAGATTGGACTCGAGTCGCTGGACCAGCGAGACTTCAGCATAAACTGGTGAGTGGGGCGGGTCAGTATGGGTTCAGTTTTCTCACTCTTCCTTCCTGAATACAGGGCTGGATGCAGCAGCGAAGATGTAGCTCGGTCCACTAGCTCCGCAGGACTTCAGCATAGACCGGTAAACACAATAGATTAGTATGGGTTCAGTATGCTCACTCTTTCTTCTTAGATGCAGGACTAAATGCAACAGCGGAGATGTGGCTCAGCGGGACTTCATCATAAACTGGTAGGAAGAGAGGATCAGTATGGATTCAGTATGCTCACTTCCTTCCTAGATACCTTTTTTTCCTGGATACAGGACTGGATGCAGCAGCGAGGATGTGGCTCGGTTCCCTGGCTCAACAGGACTTCAGCATAGACTGGTAAACAGAATGGATTAGTATAGATTCAGTATGCTCACTTTCTTCCTGGATACAGGACTGGATGAAGCAGCGAGGATGTGGCTCGGTTCCCTGGCTCAACAGGACTTCAGCATAGACTGGTAAACAGAATGGATTAGTATAGATTCAGTATGCTCACTTTCTTCCTGGATACAGGACTGGATGCAGCAGCGAGGATGTGGCTCGGTTCACTAGCTCCGCAGGACTTCAGCATAGACTGGTAAACAGAATGGATTAGTATAGATTCAGTATGCTCACTTTCTTCCTGGATACAGGACTGGATGCAGCAATGAGGATGTGGCTCGGTTCCCTGGCTCAACAGGACTTCAGCATAGACTGGTAGGCAGAGTGGATCAGTATGGATTCAGTATGCGCACTTTCTTCCTGGATACAGGACTGGATGCAGCAGTGAGGATGTGGCTCGGTTCCCTGGCTCAACAGGACTTCAGCATAGACTGGTAAACAGAATGGATCAGTATGGATTCAGTATGCGCACTTTCTTCCTGGATACAGGACTAGATGCAGCAGTGAGGATGTGGCTCGGTTCCCTGGCTCAACAGGACTTCAGCATAGACTGGTAAACATAATGGATTAGTATAGATTCAGTATGCTCACGCTTCCCTCCCAGATACAGGACTAGATGCAGCAGCGGAGATGTGGCTCAGCGGGACTTCAGCATAAACTGGTAAACAGAATGGATCAGTATAGATTCAGTATGCTCACGCTTTCCTCCCGGATACAGGACTAGATGCAGCAGCGGAGATGAGGTTACAGATATAAACAAGCTCTGCACTGCAATTTCACATCCAAAACACTCCTCTTCTTTCACAGGATAATGCCTTCAGCCACAGTCGAGTTACAACCTCTTCAGAAATAGGCAGAGTGTAATGACTTTCCCACCCAATAATACTATAGTGAATCCTCATATCATATTTGATAAAGGAAGACTGTCACTTATCTCCTTAGGTCCAGTGTTCTCCACCGCTGGCCACTTCCCTGTTGTATCTCCACAGAAAACTCTGCTGTGTCCTCCCTGTTCGCTCGAACCAATACCCGCTCCCCGGGTAGCAAGGGGACTTCTCGGGCCATCTGATTGTACAGCCGTTTACTCTTCTCAGCCGCACCGCTTATTCGTTCCGTAACCCTCTCATAGGCGTAATGGAGCTGCTGATGGTGTCGGGTCACCCATTCGGTAGTACTCGGGGTTCCTGTCACTAGAACAGTCCCCAAAAGTAGGTCAACAGGTAGTCGTATGTGCCTCCCAAACATCAAAAAGGCCGGAGCATAGCCTGTGGTGCTATGCACGCTGTTATTATATGCTTGTCCCCGTCCTCGAGAACGGCCAGTGCCCACGAGAAGTTGGTTTAAGGGCTTGGCGATCTTCGAAAAGTCCTTAATGAAGCTCCCACCCCTGAACTGATACCTTCTCTGGATCAGGGGAAATTCCGGCGGCACTGACGCAGTGACCCAGAAACTTCACCTCTTTCCAGAATAGTTGGCATTTGTCCGGTCGCAACTTTAGCCCATATTTCTCCATGGCCTGAAATACTTGCTCGAGGTGAAGCAGATGTGCAGAAAAGTCAGGGGAGAAGACAATAACATCATCTAGGTAGACCAGTGTTGTATCAACCAACTGGCCCCCCAGGCACCGCTGCATCAGCCGCTGGAAGGTTGCGGGAGCGTTACAAAGCCCGAACGGCATCCGATCCCATTCAAAAAGGCCAAAGGGGGGGGTGAAAGCTGTTTTTTCTCTCGATCCCCCTCCTCCACCTGGACCTGCCAATACCCACTGGCTAAGTCCACCGTAGAGTACCAAGCAGCCTGGGTTAAGCTGGTAAGGGAGTCCTCAATTCGCGGTAGTGGGAAAGCGTCTTTCTTAGACACACTATTCAGTTTCCGATAGTCAACGCAGAACCTCCAGGCTCTGTCCTTCTTCTGCACTAAGACGATCGGAGCTGCCCAGGGGCTACTGCTTTCGTGCACAATACCTCCCTCCAACATCTCCCTCAACAAGGTACGGATTTCCGAGTACAAAGTCAGTGGTACTGGGTGATACCGCTCCCGGCTTGGTGCCGCATTACCCGTGGGGATCTGATGTCTCACCACACTAGTACAGCCATAATCTTCGTCGTGGGCGGAAAACACATGCTGCCACCTATTCAGAAGATCCTGGAGCTGGAGCCGCTGGTCCTCCTCTAACCCTTCTCCCCACAAGGACTCTCCTGCTAGATGTTCCGGCACTCCATCCCTACTCAGACCAGTCCTCTGATCCTCCTATGCAATAGCCACCTCTACCACCGTAGCATCCACTCGACTGAAACACACATCTCCACTCTCTCTCACGTGCTGAGGTCCCACTGGTGTAACTCAGACCAGTCGTTGATGGCGACAGAGGTTAACTGAATATGGGTTGGTATTCCGCACTCGTACGGACACCCTCCCCCGACGGACCACGGCGAGCCCTCTGGCGACTTCTACAGCCTGGCAATCCCAGTGTGGCTCCACAAGGACCCAGTCATCTGATCTATCTGGACGAGCTGGCAACCGGGCCCAAATGATAGCCTCACTCCGCGCCGGAACAGCGAGAGCATACCGACAGGCCACCCTACCAACGTCCTTTCTATCCCATTGGGCCTTAGCAGTATGAATCCTCCGACAATCTGCGATAATACGCTCCCACTCCTGTCCTTCCGCCGAAGGGGGCCCCGGGATCGGCCGACTCCGGAACAACTCTTCCCAACATTCTGAGATGACATTCATCCCCAAAAGGGCGCGATGGGCCCCCAAACACTGGTCTCGAACAATAACAACGCCCTTTTGTTGTACACTAACCCCTTGTATATGGAAGTCCACTACCACATATCCGATGTAAGGAATATCGAGTCCATTCGCCCCCCGGAGAATGAGCCAAGGCACTTCGGCTTCCGAGCCTCGATATCCATCAAAGAGCTCCTTAGACAGGCTTTCTGAAAACAGAGTAACTTGGGAACCAGTGTCAACCAAGCATTGGACTCTCTTGTTGTTAACTTGAATTTCAACCGTGGGACAATGCCCGACCAGTTGGTCCCTGGGGGCCGACGAGAAAGGGGGGTCAATTGAATGGGTCCCGACCACCTGACCCACGGTGGCAGGTAAACCTAAAAATCCCCTTGTGAACCACGCCGAGGGCCACACTGGCGACTCATGTGCCCTGACTCCCCGCAGCTGTTACAAATTGGCCGCCCCTGATCGTCCCACTGGAACTTGGCATGATTCGGTCGCCCAGGGCGATGTCCCATCTCCCAGCTCCCATCCGAATAGGACCGCTCACGAGGCGGCGCATTTCCACTAGACCGGCCCCGGCGGAGTTCATCAAAAAGGGTCTTAGAGAGCTCAGCCATCTGTTCTTGGACATCTTTCATGAGCTCTGCACGGAGTTCCTGCTTCCAGTCGACTGAAACTGAAGCCGCGGGGGTACAAGTTCCACTAGCGGCCATGCAAGCGGACGGGTCAGTGGTCTCCGTACAGTCAATCTCCTGGGCCAAGGCCTCTCGTCTGAGAGCCTCAAAGGACAATGTTGGATCCTGGCGGAGTTGTAAACGTAAGCTCTGCCGGATTGGTCCATCACGGAGCCCCAGGAGGAATTGATCTCGCAACAGGGTATCTTCATCCTCTAGACCAAGATCACGTCGTTCTTTCAAGAGAGTATACTATTCTCGGTGTCGTAAAGAATAGGCACGGAGGCTCTGTCGAGGACCTTGCCGAAAGTTGAAAAACTGGGCCCGGAGAGCAGCCACCGGGGTGGCATCTCCATACAATTCAATCAGGAAGTCGAAGACAGCCTTTGCATTAGCTCGTACAGCTCTAGGCGCGGCTTGAACCTCCCTCTTGGCCTCTCCCTCAAGGGACCCCAGCACAAATTGCAACTTATGCTGCTCACTCAGCCCTTGTAAGCTGGCCAAGTATTCAGTTTGGGTTTTCCACTCATGTAGACTCAACTCTGATCCGGGTCCTCCGAACCTTTGACCGGCATAACTTGGGGTCTAGCCGCAGGTGCCTCTTCATCCGCCATCTCCTGGAATACGGGTGCTCAACTCAAGGTGGGAGCCCTGCCGACTACGCCACTTGTCAAAGGCCAGATAGTGTAGAGGTACTACTTGCCAACCGACACTTCTCTTCTACTGTACCTTCCCCCCTGAAGAGCTACCCCGCCGCCCAAGGATAACGGACAACAGAATAAAAGTAATCCCAAGTATATTTATTTAATTAAAAGGCAATCTCAAGGGGAGAGATCAGGCAGACCGGCCCTCCTGCATCGACAGGTCCAGACTAGATGGCAGCAATGGAGATTGGACTCGAGTTGCTGGACCAACGAGACTTCAGCATAAACTGGTGAGCCGGGCGGGTCAGTATGGGTTCAGTTTGCTCACTCTTCCTTCCTGAATACAGGACTGGATGCAGCAGCGAAGATGTAGCTCGGTCCACTAGCTCCGCAGGACTTCAGCATAGACCGGTAAACAGAATAGATTAGTATGGGTTCAGTATGCTCACTCTTTCTTCTTAGATGCAGGACTAAATGCAACAGCGGAGTTGTGGCTCAGCGGGACTTCAGCATAAACTGGTAGGCAGAGTGGATCAGTATGGATTCAGTATGCTCACTTCCTTCCTAGATACCTTTTTTCCTAGATACAGGACTGGATGCAGCAGCGAGGATGTGGCTCGGTTCCCTGGCTCAACAGGACTTCAGCATAGACTGGTAAACAGAATGGATTAGTATAGATTCAGTATGCTCACGCTTTCCTCCCTGATACAGGACTAGATGCAGCAGCGAGGATGTGGCTCGGTTCCCTGGCTCAACAGGACTTCAGCATAGACTGGTAGGCAGAGTGGATCAGTATGGATTCAGTATGCGCACTTTCTTCCTGGATACAGGACTGGATGCAGCAGCGAGGATGTGGCTCGGTTCCCTGGCTCAACAGGACTTCAGCATAGACTGGTAAACAGAATGGATTAGTGTAGATTCAGTATGCTCACTTTCTTCCTGCATACAGGACTGGATGCAGCAGTGAGGATGTGGCTCGGTTCACTAGCTCCGCAGGACTTCAGCATAGACTGGTAAACAGAATGGATTAGTATAGATTCAGTATGCTCACTTTCTTCCTGGATACAGGACTGGATGCAGCAGCGAGGATGTGGCTCGCAGGACTTCAGCATAGACTGGTAGGCAGAGTGGATCCGTATGGATTCAGTATGAGTTCAGTAACGTCGAAGCTCTGTTCGGTTGGGTACCACACAATCTGCAACTTCCCTCCACTCGTGCATACACTGCAAAAACACTCAACTGCACATATGATGAAAATAACCAGCACTACATTCCCAAACCCCAAACGTTAAGGCAGCGTGTGGGCCCAGACGAAAACCCCGGCAGATGAAAACTCTGTTACAGATATAAACAAGCTCTGCACTGCAATTTCACATCCAAAACACTCCTCTTCTTTCACAGGATAATGCCTTCAGCCACAGTCGAGTTACAACCTCTTCAGAAATAGGCAGAGTGTAATGACTTTCCCACCCAATAATACTATAGTGAATCCTCATATCATATTCAAAAAAGGAAGACTGTCACTTATCTCCTTAGGTCCAGTTTTCTCCACCGCTGACCACTTCCCTGTTGTATCTCCACAGAAAACTCTGCTGTGTCCTCCCTGTTCGCTCTCCGCTCCCCCACCGCTGCCCTTCCTCTCAACACAAACCTCTTTATATCCTCATGGTCCAATCGTCCCTTCAGGATCCTTCCCGCTGCACAGCAGACAGCAATCGCGCTCAATCGCGCTCGTCAGCTCTCTTTCACTGCTCCTCACTGCTTCCGTGTTTTCCCGGAACTGGCCTCGTGTTACGCTGGAAACGCTCCCCGTACACAATTTCCGCAAATAAGGTTCCGTTTTTAGTCACCCCTTGACACATTCATTTAATTTTTCTTTTATTTATTGAAAATTAAGGAAACTTACTTTTTTTTTTGGTAAAGATGGTTTTTACTATTAAAAATAAAATGTGGAAGAAATGCTGTGTAATTATGCCTTAAAAAATAATTTTTGTTTCATTTTAGAAGTAGTAGGCTATGTATTTTGCGGAACAATATGAATACATTTCTGGCAAATACCGTGAATTCCTTTTAGTGCAGTTCTGGAGATGTTGTTCTTGTGTTCAAGAGACAGCAGATGCTGAAATCACTGTGAGCGTCACTCGTGCTTTTGTGTGTGTAATAAACGAAGCCGCGCTTCTGCGCCATTCATTAACACAGACACACAGAACATGCAGGATTCATATTTAAATAGATATTTAAATTAGGCTTAATATTGACAGGTCTGGTCGATATCGTGATTTGATGTAAGTGCAATGACCTACTTTTAATTCATTCAAAATTTGACAAATTCCGTGACATTCCGCGTTAAACGCGTTAAATTCTGTTTTTATGACTGGATTCCGCGATTCCTGATGAGGTTAGAGAACACCTGACAAGAGATAAGAGACCATTCCTTCATCCAGAATGACTCCAGACCCTTTACATTCCCAGTTCCATGTTGGTGCTTCTCCTCTTCAGTTCACTCCTCTCATTTTCTGTAGGGTTCCGGTCAGAGGACTGGAATGGTTTTGTGCCCAGTAGACACATTTTTGTTATTTTTGAGGTTTGTGTTTGGATTATTGTAAGGTTGGAGGATCTAAACATGGCCCTTTATAAGATTTCTAACAGAGTCAGTCACTTACTGATTTTTTATCTGTTGGTATTTGATATAATCAAAGATGCCATGTGTCTAAACAAGACGTCCAGGACCTCCAGCAGAAATATAGGCCCACAACATCAAACAAACAGCAGTATATTTCATTGCACACATGGGGTATTTTTTATCTCTGTGTTCACCAAACCCATCTTGAGTATTTGCTGCTAAAAAGCTCATTTTTTAGTTTCATCTCATCATAGAAGCCAGTCCCGTTTTAAGTTCCAGTCGTGTCTGAAAACTAAATGTGCTTTAGTTTGTTTTCGGATGAGCTAGGAGAATTCTGAGACTCAGCTTATTTTCTGTAGGTCTCCAGCTGTGAAGAGTCTTTGGCCATTTTTTCGTAAAATGTTCTATTGATTGGAACCCCTTGTTATTGCCCTGATGGTGGAAATGGGAATTCTCATTGCTCTAGCTCTTTTTTTAAAGCCCCTTCACTAATTCACTAGTTTGTGAAGCTCAATCCTCTTTTGCTGCACAGTTTTTCTCATTGTGATGGATGATTAAGGGAATTCATTTTTGTTTTCCCTCCTCTTTATATTTCTGTGAAACAGGAAGCAATGGCTGGATAATTTCATGTTCATAATAACCCTGGAGTACTCAAAATTGTGAATTTGAATGGGAATATACTTCAGAGATATTTTAATCATAAGAATTTCTAGGGGTGTCCTTAATTGAGTCCAACATGTATTTGAGAAAAACATTTATTTCATAACTATATTTCCCCTCATTTTAAATTCTTATTATCCAATGAAAGGTTAGCTTTTTGTGATAAAAAAAAATATGATCAAAAGGATTAACAATGCAGATTCATTTTCACAGCCATATTTGTTCATATTTACCAAGGGTGACAATATTTTTGGTCATGACTGTGTATATATATCTTAAAAAATGTATATCAGTCAACAAGATGACATGGTGAAACACTTACATCAGCCAAATTTAACAATTTACTAATTTAGAACATCACAGAAAACCACAAATTTAGGTTATCTTTTCATATAAAAAGCACTGATTGAATCAGACAAAGGACAGACTCTGCAAACTGCCGATCGCTGCTTCTGTCCTGAGATGAAACTTCCTGGTAAAAAATAAACAAAACAAATCATCCTGTTTTGAATGCATCTTTATGCCCCGTTTTTCGCACTTTTTTGAAGCTTTGATTGTGTTTACAGTGTGCAATATAACGTGTTCATGTTTCGCGTGTAAAAAAACAAAGTATTTTTCACACAATTCACCTATCTGTATACCGCTGTTTTCACTTTCATAAAAACGGGCTGATGACTTCCTTGTTCTATAAAGTCCCTCCTTCAGAAATACGCAACAAGTTCTGATTGTGCCAGTGGTTCCTGTGTTGTGATTCGACAGCAGCTGAGCGCACGCTGCCCTCCTGGAAACACGATTGGGCTAGTTTTGAGAAGCAAGTGTGCAGGAGCATGTGCTGGAGATGTACTTATAATCACAGGAGCGTTTTTACTGACGAGATGTGCATGAAAATCGCATAAATTTTTTTGCACAGCCCTACCATCTAGTTAACAAAGCTAAACAGCGATGCCCTTTGTGTAATAAGTTACAGAAACTGTTAAACGGACCAACTTAAATAATAAAATACACTTAGCGGTTGTGGTCCATAAACAACCCCTTCTCCAGACAAAGAATAGTCAAGAATAGTCTTTGTGCCAATCCGGCATTAAACTGATTGAGATTGAGGAAGCTGTCCTCAGCAAAATGTGCTGCACATAGTTTTACATGTGGATTATAATTTTCGGGAACCGAGTTAAACATAAATTATAACCATTAATCTCCAAGTTCAGCGTCCCTGGGAAGCCCAAACAAAGATGATTGGACTCCGAGATGAAAATAACAGCGTTTCGACGACATGGCCACAAACACAAACACAGCTCTTCCTCTTCTCCGTCGGAGCACAACAAGACCACACCCCATTTTTGTGTATTCATGTGGGCGGAGGTTAGTCAAAAAACTGTTTAAGTGACGTCATTACTGCAGGAACTAGAGGCATGTAGTCCAAACGGGTTGTTTTTTGTAGCCGAATTATGTTAAATAAAATATCTCGATTGGCATTGAACTTTGAGCTTTAGAATTTTACAGATATTATTTATACTCTAACAACAACATTACACACTAACTAAAGTTTAAAACATGGGATCACGAAGAACGGGACCTTTAATGTGTTGTAAAGCTGTGTAACTGGCTGTGCTGCATCTCCTCATGAACTGAGCACGAGCCAGCTGTGAACACTACAGTGCACTCAAGCAGCAGGTTAGTGAGCACCTCACAGCCTCTGCTGGCACATGATGCAAATACAAATATGGCATTTATTTTTCTCTCTAAATAAAAAGACAAAAATATCAGTGCTCTGTGACGAAATAAAAGTTGTCAACAGTTAATTGAAGTTTATTGCCACATCAGCTTCACACAGACTATTTCATGGCAAAGATTATACATTAAACATATAGTAGAACACAAAATACAAATACAAAAATCAATTAATTAATAACAGTTATATAACAAAGTATAACACAGACATTTCTATAAAAATATTTTAAATTTACTTTTGAAATAAATTGTAAAAAAAAAAAAAAAAACTTATAAAATGTCTTCTAAAACATGTCCTTCAGAGGTTGTCCTGTTGATAATCTTTGTCTCATGACATTAAATATTGGACAGACCAAAAGCACATGTTTCACTCTCACGTGAGTCCTGCCATACTGACATTTTGGAGCTTCTTCACCAACCAATAAATGTCCATGAGTTAATCTAGTATGTCCAATACACCTTTATACACTTATAAACTTGGTCAAGGCTGGATTTAAAATAATAAATATATCTTCCTACAATAGAATTGATTTCAAATTGTGTTATTTTGACATTCTTTAAAGTTTTCAACACAAATATTTCACAATATGATTAAAACCATTACCAAATGGTTTCCAGTCTCATGATTGTCAAGTTCATGGTTTTCTCACGGAATCGAGCTACTTGAGAACGTACTCGGTTACTAACGTAACCTTGGTTCTCTCTAGACGAGCGAACGAGTACTGCGTCTTAGCTAAGACGCTACGGGAAAAGTCTCTTCTCACGAAATACTGAAGAAAAAAATTATCCTTAATTTTGTATTTTTGTAAAGCGCATTTGCAGCAGTACACAGCCATAGGCGAGACGGCTCGCTGGCTCATTGGCTGTTCTGCGGCAACTGCACAGCCTATCGAGTGCAGGCTGATGCAACATCAGACCAATAAGGACGCTTCGCGCCCTTCTTGCCACTTCCCGCCACTTCCCGCCGAAACGGGTGTGGCCCAACCTATAAAAGGAGCTTGAAAAGGCGAACCAGAGTGAATCGTACGCACGGCAGAGAACGCAGTACTCGTTCGCTCTTCCAGAGAGAACCGACGTTACGTTAGTAACCGAGTACGTTCTCTTACGAGAGCTCTCTCGTACTGCGTCTTAGCTAAGACGCTACGGGAACCCTATGTAAAACGCAGTGCGCGCAGGGATGACACACCAATAAACCTGAAGCAAAGCCCAGAATTTACAGTGCACAGTCACCCGAGGGACTCACAGAGAGTCCAGGACAGGAAGGGGGAAAACCCTTCCTTCCCATATCTAGCAGCATCCGCAGATGCGGCAATTTGACATCACACAGCCGAGGCAAGGCCTGACCAATGTGGCAATGCTGGTCTTATGCAATACTGCCCATATAACAGTCGGCAGCGCATAACTCTCACGAACTCAGAGTTCCCCTCAGGGCCCTGATTCGACTATACCGACAGCAGCCTTGCTTGCAAGGCGGGAACTTCCAGGTTATAGAACCTGATAAATGTAGACGGCGAGGCCCAACCTGCCGCCATACATATATCCTGCAAGGATCCCAGTAGACCACGCCCATGATGATGCGACGCCCCTTGTGGAGTGTGCTCTGACGCCCAGTGGGCACTGAAGGCCCCTTGAAGCATAAGCTAATGCTATGGCGTCAACTATCCATCTGGATAGAGTCTGTCTCGAAACAGCCATTCTCTTGAAACGTCCACTGAACGAGACAAACAGCTACTCAGTCTGTCGAAAGACAGCGGAGCGAGACACATAAGCTCTTAAAACCCTAACAGGGCAAAGAAGACTCGAGTCTCTATCCTCTCCTGACACCGACAGGGCAATAACCTGAGCCCGAAATGGCGTGTTGAGGGACTTTGGCACATAACCGTGCCTAGGTTTGAGTATGACCCTTGAGTCATTAGGCCCAAACTCCAAGCACGACTGGCTCACCGAGAGCGCGTGCAGGTCACCCACACCCTTCACTGAAGCGAGAGCCAACAAGAATACTGTCTTGAACGACAGATGCTGGAGGCTAATCGATTGGATAGGCTCAAAAGGGGGACCCTTCATGGCCTCCAAAACCGCCGCGAGGTCCCATATAGGGACTGACGGAGGTCTGGGAGGATTCAGCCTCCTAGCTCCTCTAAGGAAGCGGATGACCAAATCGTTCCTTCCTATTGACTGACCGAGCGCTGTTTCAGACAGCTCCGTCACCTCACAACTAAGGGGTGAACATCCCCGAGCTGTGCACCAGCTGGAGAACACCGACCACTTCGAGGCATACAGCCGTCGTGTCGACGGAGCTCTAGCCTGAGTGATGGTATTTAGCACTCCCACTGCGAGATCAGCAGGTAACCGTTGAGCGCCCACACATGGAGGGACCACAACTCCGGTTGAGGGTGCCAAATCGAACCCCTGGCCTGCGAGAGGAGGTCCCTCCTCAACGGCACTGGCCACGGGGCAACATCTGCTAACTGCATCAAATCTGGGAACCATGGTTGTTTCTTCCAAAAAGGTGCTACAAGCAGTATTGAACATCTCGTTTCTCTCACCCGTTCTATCACCTGCGGAAGGAGGGAGACGGGAGGGAAAGCATAAAGCGGGCAGCACGGCCATTTCCGTGACAGCGCGCTTTCGTTCTTGGAAAAGAATGCGGGGCAGTGAGCGTTTTCGTGGGACGCAAAGAGGTCCACCTCTGCCCTGCCTAATCTCTCCCACCACAGCCGGACTGTTTGCGGGTGTAGAGACCATTCGCCCGTGGGAACATTGTCTCTGGAGAGCCTGTTTGGACCCAGATTCTGTAGCCCAGGCACATGAACTGCCCTCAGCAAGCGCAAGTTGCGCTGAGCCCAAACCAGGAGGCGTTCTGCCAGCCTGTACAGGTTTCGGGACCCGAGATCCGCCCTGGCGATGTATATAGGACACCACAGACATGTTGTCCGAACGTACTAAGACGTGGTGGCCCTTGATTTGGGGACAAAAGCGCGTCAGCGCGTTCTCCACTGCCATCATTTCCAGACAGTTGATATGATGGAGCTTTTCCCGTTCTGACCACAGGCCAAAGGACGGTCTGCCCTCGAGCAGCGCTCCCCATCCCGAAGTGGAGGCGTCCGTCGACACCATCTTCAGATTCGAGGAAGTCCCCAGGCTTACACCTGATTGGTACCAGCCGTTTGCTGTCCAGGGTTTCAGGGCTGTGACGCAGCCCTGATCGACCTTGAGACGCAGTCGGCCAGATATCCTCGCCTTCAGCCAGAGCTGCAGGGGGCGCATGCGGAGCAGGCCCAGCTGCAGAACCGGAGATGCTGAGGCCATGAGGCCCAGCACCTTCTGACAGTGTTTGAGCGAAATGGTCGCGCCGCAGCGGAAAGAACTCGCTGCGCGCTGAATGCCCAACGCGCTCTGTGGTGACAGCCACGCCGTCATGGAACACGAGTTCAGAACTATACCCAAAAACAGTATCGTCTGACTGGGGTTCAGCGAACTCTTCGTCCAATTGACACTGAGACCGAGTTTCTCGAGGTGATCGAGTAAAACGGCCCTGTTCTCCACGAGCTCCGCTCGTGATCGAGCCAGAATCAGCCAGTCGTCCAAATAATTCAGCACTCGCATGCCTCTGAGTCTGAGAGGAGCGAGCACTGCGTCCATGCACCTCGTAAATGTACGAGGAGCTACGGACAAGCCGAACGGCAGGACTGTAAACTGGTATGCCTGGCCCTCGAAGGCGAATCTCAAATATCGCCTGTGACTTGACGCTATCTGTATTTGAAAATACGCGTCCTTCAGATCTATTGACATGAACCAGTCTCCTCTGCGAATCTGCGCTAGGAGCTTCCTGGTCGTAAGCATTCTGAAACTGCGTTTTTACAGAAATCACATGACGCGTGTGACATAGTGATTGTGGGCACTGAGGAGTGGGCACGTATACTATGCAGTGCGCGCGATCGACTTGAGTCGCTTTTATGGGCGCGAGCCCTGTATGAAGGGCTGTGCTTATATGTGGAGATGGGCACTGAGCAGTGGGCATCGCCACTGCATTTATAGCACCATCGGTTGTGGCCGGGAAACCAGAAAAAAACCTTTTTCGGGAAATATCTGGGTAGCCGTGATAACGTTTTTTTTTTGTGCAGGCAAGCGGGCCACCGTACAGGCTTGCGCATTGCAAAAGACGCTGAAACAGTCACAATCCCTGGAACTGAAACAGCGGCGGACTTAGGTGAGAGTTCGGCCGCGGCGACTCGTGCACCGGCGCTTTCCTAGGATGGCTTCGGCCTCACCGTAATCCTCTGCCGTGGTCCCCGCAGCGCAGGGCGACAGCCGGTAGAGCGAGAACGGGGGTCTCGAGCTGCGTTGCTGAAGCTGTTGTGATAACGGCTTTTGTGTGCAGGCAAGCTGGCAACTGTGCAGGCTTGCGCGTTGCAGAAAACACTGAGACAGTCACAATTCCTGGAACTGAAACAGCGGCACGCTTGGGTGAGAGCTCGGCCACAGCGGAACTCGTACACCGGCGCTTCGATGAAGCAGCCATCGTGTGTAGTGCAGACGCAGCCTGCTCAGCAGCAGAAAGGATTCGCGTGAGCAGAGGTGACGTCATGCAGCAGGCTTTAGATGGCAACACCGCTTTCGTCCGCCGTCCAGCAGAGGGCGGATAAAGGTGTGTTGCTATCGCCTGTTCCACCGGCGGAAGTGACTTGTAGATCCTGTTCTTAGCATCATCCAGTGTGGAGAATGCTAGTGAGACAGACGAACGAGTTTGCGCTGAATATGGAGCATTCCAAGCCTTTGCCACATCTTCGTAAAGCTCAGGAAGAAATGAGGTGGGCTTTGAGAAGTACGCTCATCCGAAAGGAAACTACCATCCAGCCAGGAACGAGAGGGGGGGGGGCGCTGGTGCAGACCACTCGAGGCCGAGACTTGTCGCGGCCAGCGTGAGCACTCGCCTCGGCTCCTTCTCGATGTCAACTCGTTTGCTGGGCTTCTGAGAAGAAGGCGCGAGATCCTCGGAGCTCGCCCAGCCCTCACTGCCCGAAGCTGGCAGAGAGCGCGTGTCCTCTTCCCCCGATGCGGCCCTTAGATCGACTTCCTCGGATGACGCGGCGGCAAACAGCGGGCGCTGCCCATCGGGAAGCGATGCAGGGGAGGCCGGTGAAGCAGGGCGAATCGGCGAGCTCTGTTGAGCTGAAGACGGTTCCGGAATCCGCTGGAAGCGGCGCTTTTACGGCGCCCCAGCGCAGCGGAGAATGCAGGCTCAGAGAAAAAGGCCAAGCGAGTCCTCAGAGTCACCATTGCAACCGCTCACAGTGAGGGCATCCGCCGTCAGCGAGCGCGAGCGCTGCATGATCTTCACCCAGGCAGGAGACACAGATGACGTACCCCACGGTCTCCCACGCTGAGTGGGGCTCTGACGAGCCCGCAGGAAGGCATCTTAAAAAAGACGCAAGCTCTTTTACGAGTGTGTGTCGCAGGGCGAACACACACACATGCATAAAGAATAGTTTGATATAACAGAATTGAAAGGATATGTGCGCCGGAGAGTGCAGCAGGAACGGCAGTGGAAGGCGGCGAAGGCCAGAAGCTTCAGAAGTGGCTCGTCCCGCTGAGATGCTTATCAGACGGCGCTTGCTTCCTTCGTGATCCAGCGATGCGTGAGCTTCGCTGAAGAGATGAAAAATCAGGTGAGTCTTTTCAAGCTCCTTTTATAGGTTGGACCACACCGTTTCGGCGGGAAGTGGCAAGAAGTGGCTTATTGGTCTGATGTTGCATCAGCCTGCGCTCGATAGGCTGTGCAGTTGCCGCAGAACAGCCAATGAGCGAGCGAGCCGTCTCGCCTATGGCTGTGTACTGCTGCAAATGCGCTTTCAGAATACAAAATTAAGGATAATTTTTTGCTTCAGTATTTCGTGAAAAGAGACTTTTCCCGTAGCGTCTTAGCTAAGGCGCAGTACGAGAGAGCTCTCGTAAGAGAACTGTTGATTATTTCCCCTGCGGTTTTTCACAAATTCTAAATAATTAAACACTTAGTTATATTAATGAGATATTACAAATAATATGGCAATAAATTGTAGGGTCTTGGACATTGTGTTGGTGCAGAAATGAGGATGTGTACTTTGCTAAATATATTTTGAAGTTAATACATGATATAATATTCAGTAAACATTCTCAAGTGTTCTCAGATCATATTTGAATAAGCTGTTTTGTCCTTCAGGGCACAGGTAATCAAATCCAGCATGATCACATGGTTCCTGTGATCTTGTCCTCATTTGGCCGCACTAATCCATGTGAACATTTCCCTACACTTTCTTTTTTGCACCTGATTGTGCAAATAATTGTACTGGATGTAAAAGTTAGCTCAAATTATTTTGCCTATGTAAATAATGTTTACTTCCATTACTGAAAGTTAAGAAGCAAGCTGAGAAAAGGACTGCTGATGACATGCATTAAACACAAGATGTATGCCTTTTCCTTTTCCTTAAATTAAATTCAGAGTCAGCAATTTCACTCCAGAATGAGAAAACGGTTTCTGAGAACGATTCTGTTTGTGTCAGCAGATACTTCATTGATCATCACAGGTTTGAAACAATCACCTCAGGTCCACACGTAATTGCTCCAAGTTTCAGTTTGAAAGGTCACGGGTCAAGACACATTTAATGACACAGTTTCACAGGGAAATCCTCTAGCTGCAGAAATTCTGAAATGCGTTATCAGAATTTAACACTGTACTGATGCTAACAGTTCACTCCTCTTCAACTTTCTCTAAATTATTTTTATTATGAGCTGCAAAAATTAGTTCTCTTTTACATCAGAAATTGATTGTAGGATGGAAAACACTAGCCTGACTACGTCAGACTTCGTACTTCCGCTCAATTTCATTTCACTTCTGTACTCAGTCTGAGATAGCGACCTATCTCCCAGTTTTCCTCCAGCCTCAAAACAGCCGGCCAATCAACGAACAGAGGGTGGGCTGAGAGCTGTGACGTAGACGCTAAAGCGTGTAATGTAAGATCGTAGTTTAGGTTAGGGAAATCGAAAACGACAGCGGATATGGAGACATGGGATGCTATTCACAGAGTGTTTGTTTCACATTTTGAATGGAGGTGATGTTGTGCCCCTACTCGTGACAGGTTTTGGGAAAAGTTTAATTTATCAACTGTCCGGTGAAGCGATAATTGTGATTGTGTCCCCCTTGGTTGCTCTCATGGAGGATCGGGTTAAGGAGGCAGTGAAACTTACTCAATGGTTTTGTTTTTGCAGCACACCTGTGTTTATAGTGGAAGTTCAAGGCGGCTGAGCCTTAATAAAACACAGGACATGGAGCTGCTGTTACGGGCTGCTGGTGTGTGTGAATAAAGGCACACGAAGGAGAAGATATACTAAAGGGTACTCGCGGGAGAATAAGGGCACATCCAACATAATACAATACATAAACTTAGGATACAACATCAACTTAACTTAATCACGGACAAAGAGGAACTCAAAAGACAGGGTATTTAAACACGAGGGAGAAATCTGGTGAATGGAGACGGGTGGGGATTAATCAATTAACCAAACAAGAAAAGGAAGATGACCAAATAAGGAAACAGAAAGTCACTTAATGTAACTGTTCGCTCCCTCCCGGAACGGTGCGTCCTCGCGGAGCCAGGGAGGAGCCCAGAGCAGGAAGAGCCAGATGTTGCTCCAGAGACCGGCCAGGATGATGACCCAAGGGGGAGTCGACGGCAGGAGGTGCCATGGTGGAGGAAGAGCTGATGAACCCAGGGGGCTGACAGACGGAGACTGCGCCAGTGGGTGAGGAGCCCATGATGGAGAAGATCAGCCGCAGAGCCAGGGTGAAGCCGAGGATCCGGAGGGCCATGGCGGAGCAGAAGGCTCAGGTGACCAAGGCGGAGGTGGGGCCCTGGAAGACCACTGCAGAGCCGGAGTGACTGAGGATGGAGGCGGAACCAGAGGGAAGAAGGAGCCTGTCAGAGCCGGAGGGATGGAGTGACGAGGCGAAGCCAGAGGAATGGAGTCCCGAGGCGGCAGATGGTCGACGACTGACCAAGTTCGAGCCAGAGGCATGAGGGAGCCCGGTGGAGCTGGTGGGATGCCGGACCACGGCGGAGACGAGGGAGCTAAGAGCCAAGGTGGAGCCGCTGGGTCGAAGGATCGAGGATTGAGTCCAGAGCTCGGAGGCTGGAGACGGAGACAGGGAGTCCACACGCCAAGGCTGAGCTGAAGGCTGGAAGTCCAGTGGCGAACCATCGCACCCAGATTGCGCTGACTGAGGGTGAGCTGCGGGACTGACTGGCACCAGCGGAGATGTGGTCGAGAAACTGGCTGGACTAGAAGGAGATGAGAGAGGAAGGATGGGAGGAAACACAGGGGGATCAGAGCCAGCAGAGAAACAGGAGATTCAGGGCAGGAGAAGATATACTAAAGGGTACTTTTAATAATCACGTGAGAATAAGGGCACATCCAACATAATACAACACATAAACTAAGGATACAACATGAACATCAACAAAGAGGAAGATAGGGTAATTAAACACGAGGGAGAAATCAGGTGAATGGAGACAGGTGGGGATTAATCAATTAACCAAACAAGAAAAGGAAGATGACCAAATAAGGAAACAGAAAGTCACTGAATGCAACAGCTGCTGCTTCACCATCAGAGTCTCTGTATTTTTTATGATAAACATTAAAAGCACTGCAACACATTTGATCAAGTTTTTTGTAATTCAACATAGCTGAAACATGAGTGACATGAGAGCGTTGCAACTACATGAAATACAGTCTGTACACATAATGTGATTTTGAACACAAGCTTCTGGAGGGCGCATAAGTTTGAACTAGTGAGTTTAGGTATACTGGTGCCATGCCAGTGGTCGTCCTGTATGCAAGTCAAAGGCAGGACCGGGTCATTGTAGCAATATGGTCTGTGAAGCTTAACTTATAATTGATCACAACTCTTTGGTTTCTGGCTGTCCAGCTGTAAATTTTTTTTGATGAAATGATGGGTTAGCTGGAACCACCAGCAGTTATCTATTGAATTCCTAAACACCACTGACTCTTTAAATTTGTTGCAATGGGTTAGCCATCCTACACATCTACTAGGACACACTTTGGAATTACTATTGACTTTTGGTCTCTCTATAACGGACGTTGAAGTGACTGAATACCTCATATCTGACCACCTTCCCAATGTATTTATTATGTCTTCCTGAGATTCCTGATATAAGACCAAGCTAAGCATATACTAAGCATATACTTGGCACATTTTTGCGAAGATTTTACTGAGCTTTACAATAAACTGTTGAGTCATCATTCTCGGATCTTGATGCTGAACATCATTGCAGTTCTTTAAATAAAGTTTGGACGGACGTATTAAATTCCATTGCACCTTTAAAGCATTTTAAACTAAAACCCAAATCAGAACCTTGGATTGATAATAACATTCGCTTCTTGAAACAAAGAAAATGGAAAAAAGACAAATTGCAAATCTCTTTTGATATTCTGAAGAATTGTTTGTCCTTATATCTGAGAGCTGTGAAGGAAGGCTTTCTATTTTTCAGATCTTATTGAAAAGCATCACTGTACTCCTAAAATACTTTTCTCTGTTATTATATCTGCTCTAATTTTTCCACTTTTTAAAAGTCCTTCATTTGCACTTTCTGACAGTGTCAGGGAAAGTTACTTTTAAAAATAATGCATTACAATATTGCGTAACTTGAGTAAGTAATTACGTTACTTACAGTAGTTACTTTTTATGGAAAGTAATGCATTATGTTACTTTTGCGTTACTTTTTCAATCTGGAAAGGGCTTGTTTGTTATTAATATAAAAAGTTATATTGTTTGGTAAATGTAAAAGCCCTTTCACAACAAAAGCTAAATTAATAAGTTTCCAGCTGAAGAGAAAGTAATTTCACACCTGGACAACGTGAAAATTCAAGTTCAACACACTTAAGCAATAAAAAAATAAGCACAATGTAATAATCTAACATCTCTCCCCATGTTCGAAATCTGGGTGTGGTGTTTGATAATTCCTTAAAATTTGATAAACAAATTAGTGCTGTAGTAGGTTCTAGCTTCTTCCATCATTTCTCTCAAAAAGCTCTCTAGAGATTGCTATCTATACCTTTATTACGTCTCAGCTGGATTATTGCAACACCCTCTATTACGGTATATCAAAGTCCCAAGCTCTCATTTACAAGAAGTTCAAAATGCAGCAACTAGATTCTTGAAGGGATATAAAAGGTGGATCATGCCACTTTCCTCTTGCAATCATTGCACTGGCTGCCAGTTCACTATCGAATTGTTTAAATCCTTGCGGTCTATAAATCACTTCCACAATCACAGTCAAGCTCCATTTTATTTGTCTAAGTTACTCCACCCCTATTCTTCGACGTGGGGACTAAGATCAGAGGGCAAATTGTGCTCCAGACCCCTAGAACCCGATTAAAACCAAAGGATCTAGAGCCTTTGAAGTGGCTGGTCCCACACTCTGGAACAACTTTACGGGCGTAGCGGATATGACCCGAATCAGACAAATTAAAGAGTCGATCAGAACTGTGGTTGAAACACGAGCCAAATCCCTCAGAAAGGCAACAGGAAGTCATAAAACATTCTGTGCCACAAGTCCCAAGCAAGATAACCAACCAACCAACGCTTTCACAGAACAGCTTTCAACATTAACACCACTAGAACAATTACTGACAATTTCTATTCAGAAAAGAGATTGTCAAATCTGGGGCAAGTAATTGAGATGCAACGCCGGACATCACATGTAAACCCATGAGAGTTATACAACATATCCTTAAACACTTCCCCCACCTGACTGAAATTCCTAAGGGGGGCCTTTTAACCTCTGGTCTCCACAGAAATCTTTGTCAAAAGAATGCCTTTTCTACATATATATGGACCAAAATGAACTCAAAAAGACTTATAAATGAATATCAGTCCATCGCTTCACTCCTTATTCATTTATATGTAACCCACACATTTGACTATCATGTTATAATCACTTATTGTGTATGTCTTTTAATAACTATTGGATAGCTTAATGATACATATTCATGTCTAGTATGTATGTATTCGAATTTGCTTGCTTGAAACAGTCATGACCATCAGTTATTTGTCAAATGTATCATATTCTTGTTATAGGAATGATGTCCAAAATTATACCCTGCAAGAGCGGGAAAATTCGGACCATGTGCTTGATAAGATAACATATGATTTATGATACCCCCGAGCCAAGACAATATCTGATTGGTCAAGACAACATTTGAGGTGTGGCCAACAGGCCAGTTTAAATACTTAGGACACCATAAAATCTTGCTTTTAGCTTTTAGCTTTTAGCTTGCTTCTTAGCTTCTACTATTAGTCATGCCTGCTTTTAGTTTGCTTTTAGCTTTGCTTCTTAGCTTTAGCTTTTAGCCATGCTTTTAGTCATCACTGTTCTTTGAGCGCTGTTCCGGCGTTTTTCGGCCTGCACGCCTGCTGCTACTTAGCCACAATGAGAAGAAACACCATCTAGTCTTGCCAAACTTTACTTCTTTTCTTTTCCGTTTGAGAGTTTCGTGTTCTGAGTTAAGTTTTGTAACGTCGAGTCTCTGCTCTGACGTCTGACCTCGAGTGCCCATTCAACTTTAACCAGCCCACACAACTCTGCATCTTCAACCAACCCCCAACCACGGGCTTCCCAAGACATCACTTCAGCAACTACTGAACTTCCAGCCAATCAGCGACATCGGGAAACCCCCTTTCAACGACAACAAAGGGAACACAGGCAATGTACCTCCAGACTGACCTTTACTGGTGTATCTAATATAATTTTAACCTCATTGAGGAACACAATGCGAGGGCTAATTAAGTGATTGATGGTTGTTCATGTCTATGCAATTTAACGTATTAACTTGGGATTCCACATTTTCATTCTCTTGAACTCATTCTTCCCTAACTTTCTTTCTTCCTGCAACTTGTGTGAATGTGTGCGTGCGCGCGTTTATATGTTAGATTAGTTTATATGTCTTAGATTTATCTAATAAAGCCTTATTCATATTGAAAAGAGAAGTATCTTGTGTTTTGTGCTTACAAGTTAATGCCTTAAACTGCCGATCTTGTTACTGTGCTAATTGATAGTGTTTTCACTATAGTTTGGATATTAATATCCAGCGCAGATTTGATGTTAAAGGGCTCGTTCAGTGAATAGCAGGGCGTCCCAGTGATCAGCCGCGAAACAGTGATTCTGTTCAAATTCCCTTTAAAATCTTAAATGATTCCCTTTGAGCTAAATTGACCTGTTTCCCTTACACGGGGAAGTCATGGCCTAATGGTTAGAGAGTCGGACAAGCAAACAAAGGGTTGTGAGTTCGAGTCTCGGGCCGGCAGGAATTGTAGGTGGGGGGAGTGCATATAAAGTGAGCAAGGCACCGAACCCCCAACTGCTCCCTGGGCGCCACAGCATAAATGGCACAATATCATTTTGATGAGGTAACGATATCCTTATTATTTTTTTTTTTTGTATTTTTGAATGGTAATATACTAAGGTTTCCACACAAAAAAAGGAATAAGCACAACTTTTTTCTATATTGCTAATTACAATTGTTTCTTGAGCAGCACATCAGCATATTAGAATGATGTCACTGAAGACTGGAGTGATGTTGCTGAAAATGTAGCTTTGATCACATAAATAAATTACATTTTAAGATGTATTTACATAAATAACTGTTATTATAAATTGAAATTATATTCGACAATAATTATTCACTATACGGTGACCTTGGAATAAGAGAGTAACAGACTAATATTAGCGTAGATGCCATTCTTCTAATGATGTAGCAAGTACATAGGGTGTTATGCGAAGTGTTCCCGGTTCCGGTTTACCTAATTAATGCAACCTAAAAATCCTTTAACGGATTTGGATATTAAAAGCATATTAGTATGTTATGTGTAAGCCAGGTTAAAGAGATGGGTCTTTAATCTAGATTTAAACTGCAAGAGTGTGTCTGCCTCCCGAACAATGTTAGGTAGGTTATTCCAGAGTTTGGGTGCCAAATAAGAAAAGGATCTGCCGCCCGCAGTTGATAAATGCATGGATTAACATTTCTGCATTTGACATTGAGAGCATAGGCCATACTTTAGATATATTTTTGTGATGGAAAAATGCAGTTTTACAAATGCTAGAAATATGGCTAAGGAAATAAGGTTATCAAATAATACATCTAGATTCATAAGTGATGATGAAGAATTAAGCAGGGATGTGCAGAGAGTTCCTCAGGGACAGGGGCTCAAATGGAAAATATGGGCAATGAAAAACAAACTATAGGTCAAAATTTCAGATACAGTACTATTTTATGCTTTTGCAAAGAAGTCACTTATGGCCATCAAGCCTGCATTTATTTGATCTAACTTTTAATATACTTTAAAATACATTTTATGCAATGCTGATTTATTATCAGTGTTGGAAACTTGTAATGCTTTTTCAGGATTATTTGATAAATAAAAAGAAAAAAAAAAGAACAGCATTTGTTTAAAATATATCTTTTGTAACAATGTACACTACTGTTCAAAAGACTGAAGTCTGTATTTATTTTTATTTATTCATTTTTTAAAGAGTTTTTATTCATCAAAGATTTGTTAAATTGATTTAATAGCTTTGATCACAGCAATACATATTTTTAAAACATATTCAAATAGAAAAACATTATTTAAAATAGAGTTAAATTTATTATAATTTTTTTTATAGTTTTATTTTCTGTATTTTTGTTCAACTAAATGAAGGATTTGGTAGAGCATTGCATTAGCAGTACAAGAGGTTGTGGGTTTGATTCCCAGGAAACATGTTAGGTAAAAAATTTTAGTCTGAATGCACTGTAAGTTGCTTTGGATAAAAGCGTCTGAAAAATGCATAAATTATTAATTAATTATTAATTAATCACATTACCATTTCGCCAGCCTATACTTCACATAACAGGCCTGTAAGTGGCACTTCGGGCTTCATTAACTACGATATTGTTTTATGTAAAGGTCAAAGTCAAAGTCACCTTTATTTATATAGCGCTTTAAACAAAATACATTGCGTCAAAGCAACTGAACAACATTCATTAGGAAAACAGTGTCAATAATGCAAAAATGATAGTTAAAGGCAGTTCATCATTGGATTGAGTTATGTCATCTCTGTTCAGTTAAATAGTGTCATGTGCATTTATTTGCAATCAAGTCAACGATATCGCTGTAGATGAAGTGTCCCCAACTAAGCAAGCCAGAGGCGACAGCGGCAAGGAACCGAAACTCCATCGGTGACAGAATGGAGAAAAAAACCTTGGGAGAAACCAGGCTCAGTTGGGGGGCCAGTTCTCCTCTGACCAGACGAAACCAGTAGTTCAATTCCAGGCTGCAGCAAAGTCAGATTGTGCAGAAGAATCATCTGTTTCCTGTGGTCTTGTCCTGGTGCTCCTCTGAGACAAGGTCTTTACAGGGGATCTGTATCTGGGGCTCTAGTTGTCCTGGTCTCCGCTGTCTTTCAGGGATGTAGAGGTCCTTTCTAGGTGCTGATCCAGCATCTGGTCTCGATACGTACTGGATCCGGGTGACTGCAGAGACCCTCTGATCTGGATACAGACTGGATCTGGTGGCCATGGTGACCTTGGAACAAGAGAAAAGCAAATATTAGCGTAGATGCCATTCGTCTAATGATGTAGCAAGTACATAGGGTGTTATGGGAAGTGTTTCCGGTTCCGGTTTACCTAATTAATGCAGCCTAAAAATCCTTTAACGGATTTGGATAATAAAAGCATATTAGTATGTTATGTGTATGCCAGGTTAAAGAGATGGGTCTTTAATTTAGATTTAAACTGCAAGAGTGTGTCTGACCCCCGAACAATGTTAGGTAGGTTATTCCAGAGTTTGGGCGCCAAATAGGAAAAGGATCTGCTGCCTGCAGTTGATTTTGATATTCTAGGTATTATCAAATTGCTTTTTGTTTTGAGAACGTAGCGGACGTAGAGGATTATAATGTAAAAGGAGCTCATTCAAATACTGAGGTGCTAAACCATTCAGGGCTTTATGAGTAATAAGCAATATTTTAAAATCTATGCGATGCTTGATAGGGAGCCAGTGCAGTGTTGACAGGACCGGGCTAATATGGTCATACTTCCTGGTTCTAGTAAGAACTCTTGCTGCATAGGCCGTAATTTAGATATATTTTTGAGATGGAAAAATGCAGTTTTACAAATGCTAGAAACGTGGCCTTCTAAGGAAAGATTGCGATCAAATAGCACACCTAGGTTCCTAACTGATGACGAAGAACCATCAAGTCTTAGACAGTGTTCTAGGTTATTACAAGTGGAGTTTTTAGGTCCTATAATTAACACCTCTGTTTTTTCAGAATTTAGCTGTAAGAAATTACTCGTCATCCAGTTTTTTATATCGACTATGCAATCCATTAGTTTTTCAAATTGGTGTGTTTCACCGGGCTGTGAAGAAATATAGAGCTGAGTATCATCAGCATAACAGTGAAAGCTAACACCATGTTTCCTGATGATATCTCCCAAGGGTAACATATAAAGCGTGAAGAGTAGCGGCCCTAGTACTGAGCCTTGGGGTACTCCATACTGCACTTGTGATCGATAGGATACATCTTCATTCACTGCTACGAACTGATGGCGGTCATATAAGTACGATTTAAACCATGCTAATGCACTTCCACTGATGCCAACAAAGTGTTCAAGTCTATGCAAAAGAATGTTGTGGTCAATTGTGTCAAACGCAGCACTAAGATCCAATAAAACTAACAGAGAGATACACCCACGATCAGATGATAAGAGCAGATCATTTGTAACTCTAAGGAGAGCAGTCTCAGTACTATGATACGGTCTAAATCCTGACTGGAAATCCTCACATATACCATTTTTCTCTAAGAAGGAATATAATTGTGAGGATACCACCTTTTCTAGTATCTTGGACAGAAAAGGGAGATTTGAAATTGGTCTATAATTAACTAGTTCTTTGGGGTCAAGTTGTGGTTTTTTGATGAGAGGCTTAATAACAGCCAGTTTGAAGGTTTTGGGGACATATCCTAATGACAATGAGGAATTAATAATAGTCAGAAGAGGATCTATGACTTCTGGAAGCACCTCTTTTAGGAGCTTAGATGGTATAGGGTCTAACATACATGTTGTTGGTTTAGATGATTTAACAAGTTTATACAATTCTGTAATACAATACTGTAGCTGACGGCTGAATGGTTGCAATTTTTTCTCTAATAGTATCGATTTTAGAAGTAAAGTAGTTCATAAAGTCATTACTGCTGTGGTGTTGGGAAATGTCAACACTTGTTGAGGCTTTATTTTTCGTTAATTTAGCCACTGTATTAAATAAATACCTGGGGTTATGTTTGTTTTCTTCTAAAAGAGAAGAAAAGTAATCGGATCTAGCAGTTTTTAATGCTTTTCTGTAGGATATGTTACTTTCCCGCCAAGCAATACGAAATACCTCTAGTTTTGTTTTCCTCCAGCTGCGTTCCATTTTACGGGCTGCTCTCTTTAGGGTGCGAGTATGCTCATTATACCATTGTGTCACACTGTTTTCCTTAACCTTCCTTAAGCGTAAAGGAGCAACTTTATTTAAAGTGCTAGAAAAGAGAGAGTCCATAGTTTCTGTTACATCATCAAGTTGTTCTGAGGTTTTGGATATGCTAAGGAATTTGGTTACATCAGGAAGATAACTTAAAAAGCAGTCTTTTGTGTTAGAAGTGATGGTTCTTCCATACTTGTAACAAGAAGTAGAATTTACAATTTTGGCTATATGAATTTTGCACAGAACTAAATAATGATCTGAGATATCATCACTTGGCTGAATAATTTCAACACCATCAACATCAATTCCATGTGACAGTATTAAATCTAGAGTATGATTTCGGCAATGAGTAGGTCCTGAAACGTGTTGTCTAACACCAATAGAGTTCAGAATGTCTATAAATGCTGATCCCAATGCATCGTTTTCATTATCAACATGGATATTAAAATCACCAACTATTAAAATTTTATCTGCAGCCAGAACTAACTCGGATGTAAAATCACCAAACTCTTTAATAAAGTCTGTATGGTGCCCTGGTGGCCTGTATACAGTAGCCAGTACAAACATAACAGGGGATTTATCATTAACATTTGTTTCTCTGGATAATGTTATATGAAGCACCATTACTTCAAACGAGTTATACTTGTAGCCTGCCCTCTGAGAAATCACTTGTAGCCTGCCCTCTGAGAAATCCTGAAAACGTTGTTATAAATTGAAGCAACACCTCCACGTTTGCCTTTTAGACGTGGTTCATGTTTATAACAGTAATCTTGGGGGGTGGACTCATTTAAAATAATGTAATCATCAGGTTTTAGCCAGGTCTCTGTCAAACAGAGTACATCTATATTATGATCAGTGATCATATTATTTACAAAAAGTGTTTTCGTAGAAAGGGATCTGATATTCAATAAGCCAATAAAGGTTGCTTTGTTTTGTTTAGGTAGGTTATTCCAGAGTTTAGGCGCCAAATAAGAAAAAGATCTGCCGCCCGCAGTTGATAAATGCATGGATTAATATTTCTGCATTTGACATTGAGAGCATAGGCCGTAATTTAGATATATTTTTGTGATGGAAAAATGCAGTTTTACAAATGCTAGAAATATAGCTAAGGAAATAAGGTTATCAAATAACACATCTAGGTTCATAAGTGATGATGAAGAATTAAGCAGGGATGTGCAGAGAGTTCCTCAGGGACAGGGGCTCAAATGGAAAATATGGGCAATGAAAAACAAACTATAGGTCAAAATTTCAGATACAGTAATATTTTATGCTTTTGCAAAGAAGTCACTTATGGCCATCAAGCCAGCATTTATTTTATCTAACTTTTAATATACTTTAAAATACATTTTATGCAATGCTGATTTATTATCAGTGTTGGAAACTTGTAATGCTTTTTCAGGATTCTTTGATAAATAAAAACTAAAAAAAATATATCATTTGTTTAAAATATATCTTTTGTAACAATGTACACTACTGTTCAAAAGACTGAAGTCGGTATTTATTTTTATTTATTCATTTTTTTAAAGAGTTTTTATTCATCAAAGATTTGTTAAATTTATTTAATAGCTTTGATCACAGCAATAAATATTTTTAAAACATATTAAAATAGAAAAACATTCTTTTAAATTGAGTAAAATTTCTTATAATTTTTTTTTATAGTTTTATTTTCTGTATTTTTGTTCAAATAAATGAAGGATTGGTAGAGCATTGCATTAGCAGTACAAGAGGTTGTGGGTTTGATTGCCAGGAAACATGTTAGGTAAAAAATTTTTGTCTGAATGCACTGTAAGTTGCTTTGGATAAAAGCATCTGATAAATGCATAAATTATTAATTAATTATTAATTAATCACATGACCATTTCGCCAGCCTATACTTCACATAACAGGCCTGTAAGTGGCACTTCGGGCTTCATTAACTACGATGGTTTCATGAAATAGTCATCAGTGTAAATATAAGTTAAATGAATAGACTACTGATTTCCATTATTGCAACGTTTGGCGCTGCACAGTTTTGTGAAGTGCTTTTATAGTCATTTAGCATCCATTTTCTCACCAATGTAATTTGATTTATAAAATGTGACAACCCACAGATCCAGATTGCTCCACAAATGTAAGGACAACTGTCCATGTAATTTTCAACTGATTTATGAATAAGAATGGAAAATGACCACTCCACTTCTATTACTGTCCAATGAAATTTGAACTAAAACGTGGTTGGTGTATTATACATGACAACCGGGCAATGATGAATTATGTTATATTCTAAAAATAACTAAATCTACACACTAGCTTTAATTATTGATAAAACAAGTTTTAAATATTGTTTAGTTTATTTATTCCTTCTGGCGATCCACTCTTTGAAAGAAGGTTTCCAAACAGACTGTAAAATATCAGTCAGTCAAGTAAAATGCACTCAACCATAGTAACGCCTCAGGTGACAAATATGTAAAAATAAACAGGAATTTTCAGACTTTTGAGCGATTGATTACTGTTTTGTACACATTATGTTAATTATAATTCAAATGCATTTTGTTTTATTGAGCCCAATATCATTGCTCTTTGTCTGAGAGGGGCACTTTTGAATGATTATGAAAAAGGGCAGGGGCTTGAGCCCCCAAATACCCCCCTCACCCCCCTTCTGCACATGCCTGATTACAAGAACGGATTGGAGCACTATATTATTGTTTTATGTAAAGGTGCTTTGTCAATGGTAGCACTCGCTGGCTCAAGGACTCCTCTCAGGGCCAATCACAACAGGCTTGGCCTGTCACGGCCGGGATCCAATGAGGCACAGAGATAGAACCAATTGCGAGTAAGTCTTTTATTTAGGGCAATCCAAAAGGGTAAACAGTCCAGGCAGAGGTCGATACCAAACTAAACCAAACCAAACATAAACAAACAAGGACACAAGGCAAGAGCACGACAAGATGACGGACATGAATTAACATCACATTAAACAAGGACTCCGTGACTAAGACTCAGACAGACCAGGTATAAATACACAAAAGGATAATGGGGAAACAGGAGACAGGTGAGGCACAATCAATTAACTAAACAAGGAGGAAGGTGACCAAATAAGGAGACAGGAAGTGATAATATGATAAACACCGTGGGAACTGAGGACACCTAGTGGGAACCCAGGGAACACAACCCAGACACTGTGACAGTACCCCCCTTCTACGGAGCGGCTCCCAGACGCTCCAAGACAGACACAAAACAGAGACCAGGAGGGAGGCGGACAGGTGGAGGCTCAGGGGGAGGGACGGAGGGCCAGAAAAGAAAAACATGGGGAACAGGCACCAGAATGTAAACACAACACAGAAAGACCAGGAGGGAGGAGGACCGGAGGGCCAGACTAACAGAAAGGAACAGGGACAGACATTAACACAAAAACAAAAGGAAAAAACAACATGAAGCCCCCCAGGGCGGAGCAGACGACCACCACACCCTTGTGGTCAAGGCCAGAGTCCTCCAGGGCGGAGCGGAAGACCACCACAACCGTGTAGTCAGGGCAAGCGTCCCCCAGGGCGGAGCAGAAGACCACCATGTCCGTGTGGTCAGAGCAGAAGCCCCCCAGGGCGGAGCAGAGGACCACCACGTCCTCGTGGTCGACGCCAGAGTCCCCCAGGGCGGAGCGGAAGACCACCACAACCGTGTACCACCACAACCGTTCCGCATCGGGAACGGGCACCGCTTCGGCATCGGGCACCGCCTCGGCCTCCGGAACGGCATCGGGCACCGCCTCGGCCTCCGGAACAGCATCGGGCACTGCCTCGGCATCGGGCCCCGCTTCGGCCTCCGGAACAGCATCGGGCACCGCCTCGGCCTCTGGAACAGCATCGGGCACCGCCTCGGCCTCCGGAACAGCATCGGGCACCGCCTCGGCCTCCGGAACAGCATCGGCCTCCGGAACGGCATCGGGCATCGCTTCGGCCTCCGGAACAGCATCGGCCTCCGGAACGGCATCCACCTCGGCCTCCGGAACAGCATCGGGCACCGCCTCGGCCTCCGGAACAGCATCGACCTCCGGAACGGCATCGGGCACCGCCTCGGCCTCCGGAACAGCATCGGGCACCGCCTTGGCCTCCGGAACAGCATCGGGCACCGCCTCGGGAACGTCCTCTGGGCTTTGAGGAATGGTTGACGCCTGTCTCCCCCTCTTCCGCCCTCTATGATGGCGAGTTGGTGACACCTAGTCTGGAGACTCAGGCGTTGAGTCGGCCATCTTGTGCTGTGGCTCCAAGCTGGCGGCCATCTTGTGCTGTGGCGCTGGGCTGGCGGCGATCTTGTGCTGTGGCTCTGGGCTGGCAGCCATCTTGTGCTGTGGCTCTGGGCTGGCAGCCATCTTGTGCTGTGGCTCTGGGCTGGCGGCCATCTTGTGCTGAGGCGCTGGCTCAGCAGCCATGACGTTAACCGTCTTGGGAATCTCTAGGATCTTGGACAGGGTAGCGAAATAATCCAAGAATGAGTCAGCGGCCTTCTTGGGCGTTGGCCCTGAGCTGGCCATTTTGCACCGTGGCGCTGGACTCGCGGCAATCATGGGCAGTGGCGCCACCGTGGCGGACGTGCGCTTCCTCTCCCCTCTCCGTCCGCCATGGTGAGACGGTGGCTCTGATCCATCCCACACGAGACCCGGGTCGAAGGGAGGCCATGGTTGAGAGTGATGCTGAGTCTCCTCTCGACCACTCCCTCCTCGTCGACCTCCCCTGGTCCCCCGGAAAACCACCAGGCGAGTTCCCTCAAAACCGTCTCTCTCCCGCTCTGTGGCTGGGGATGAGACATAGGCAGACATACCGCTGGTTCTTACTGGGACGGAGTCCTTCTAATATGATAAACACCGTGGGAACTGAGGACACCTAGTGGGAACCCAGGGAACACAACCCAGACACTGTGACATGGCCAGCTGACCAATCAGAGCAGAGTAGGCTTATTGAAGGAAGGGGTTTGCAAAGATAATTCTTGAAAGATGGAGCATTTCCCTCTTTGTCTGGAGAAGGGGTTGTTTATGGACCACAGCCGGTAATTGTATTTTATTATTTAAGTTGGTGCGTTTAACAGTTTCTGTAACTTATTACACAAAGGGCAACGCTTTTTAGCTTTGTTAACTAGATGTTAGGTCTGTGCAAAAAAAACGAATGCGATTTTCATGCGCATCTCGTCAGTAAAAACGCTCCTGTGATTATAAGTACATCTCCAGCATGTGCGTTCAGATCAGGGTTGCCAGGTTTTCAAAACAAATCCTGCCCAGTTGCTTCTCAAAACTAGTCCAATCGTGTTTCCAGGAGGGTAACGTGCGCTCAGCTGCTGTCGAATCACAACACAGGAACCGCTGGCACAATCAGAACTCGTTACGTATTTCTGAAGGAGGGGCTTTATAGAACAAGGAAGTCATCAGCCCGTTTTTATCACAGTGAAAACAGCGGTATACAGATAAGTTAATTGTGTGAAAAATACTTTTTTTTTTACACGCGAAACATGAACACATGTTATATTGCACACTGTAAACACAATCAAAGCTTAAAAAAAAAACACGAAAAACGGGACCTTTAAAATAAATTAGCCATTTTTTTAGTGCAAACAAACAAACAAAAACAAAAAACCACAAACTGTTTTATTTATGGCTGAAAAAATATGCATCATACATACATTTCTTAGTTAAGGCTCAAACTGTAATTTAAACACATAAATCTTTAATTTAGACCTAAATATATTTTGAAAGTTGGGTGATTGACCTCACGAAAGAAGATATCAGTCATGTGAAGGAAAATAATGTACTTCTGTCCTAGTTTCTGTTTTCCTTTTTTGGTCATGTATCCTGTTCCTGTTTGGTTGATTGATTATTCATCTCATCTGAGTTTGTAATTATTCTGTCTTTATTAGTTCCTGTCTGTTCCTTAGTTGGTTGTCTGGTCTACTTAGTTACTAGTTTTTTTGTGTGAGCTTGCTGAAAAGTTTCCTTTGCTGGATTTCTCCAGCTTGTTTGTATTAAAAACTGTTAAATGGATTATTGACTCCTGCGTTCTCCCTGAAACTGTGCAAACTGTGACAAACAATAATAGCTTACAGTGTTGCTTATGTCTGAGTCTGCAGCAAAACAGCCAAAAATGAGATCTGTCTGAGATCTGTGCGAAGTGACGGCTCTTTGCTTGAACTTTGAGCAGATGATGTACTCCTGTGGAGCTCCTGATTTACATCCTGCCTGAGATCATTCAAATACACACAAAACAACATGGAAATGATCAGCGAACAGACTGATGGAGTGGTAATCATGAACTAAAGATCTGTGGGTTCATCTAGAGCAGGGGTGTCGAACTCAATTCCTGGAGGGCCTGAGCCCTGCTGAGTTTTGTTACAACCCTGCTCCAAAAAAGAGAGCATGTTGTTTTCAAATAAGCCTGAAGGACTTGATTCCAGGTGAGTTTAATAAGGGCTCCGGCCCTCCAGGAATTGAGTTTGCCACCCCTGATCTAGAGCTACTATAGTTAACATACTGTACATCAAGTCTATATACAGAAGATATTACGACATACAGTATAATTCATCATTGGACAAAGTAAAAGGCAACTTTCTACAGCTGTCTACACTTTCATCACCCGAAGTCCAGCATCTTTTGAAATATCAGGATGTAACAAGGTGGAAGAGGAGAGAGCAGAGCAGTTGTAGTTGTGTTAGAGTCTCATATTATTATCAATATCATGTTTAGAATTCTGTTGTGTATATCTCTGATTAATATCTTAATTTTTCTTTGTGTTTTTGCCAAAGCCATTCATCTACTTTTAAAAAATCCCCATTTCTTTCTCTCTGTTGAGTGTTGTGAGCTGGCGAGTGTGCCACTATTCTTTTGTACTTTGTAAATATTGTAAATAGTAGTGTAGGGATTCTGTGCCAGTTTTCTGGCACCTCTTTTTTACATATACTTTATTTTAAGGGTTAAACAACAGTGTCTCGGACTACACAAGTGAAAAAAAACAAAAACAAAAGTAGTACTGTGGTAAAAACCTGCAAGGTGCCCAGAAAGGTGTTCAGCTTCAACCTGAGGAGCCACTAGGTGCTGGTTGATCAGTTGATTTGTCCAAATGGCCCAGAAATGGACCCCAGACAGCGGAACATATTTCAATGGAATAAGTCATCAAGAATTTGAGTCTTTCCATTTGATTAACAGAGACCATGTCCATAATCCACATTCAAAAGGAAGGGAGTAAGGGTGACTTCCAGTTCTTAAGCACAAGTCTCTAAGACACAATCATACTTAGGGTTAAAGACTGTTGTATTGTCCCTGGGATGCAGGAGGTGCGCTGTGAAAACCAAAGATAGCAAGTTCTGCATCTTGTGGAAGATGCATAGTGTAAGCCTTGGAGTACCAGTCAAATATTTCTCACCAAAGCCCAGACAATAAAGGGTAAAACCAGAAAGCATGAGAAGTTGTATCCTCTGCCACCTTGCACCGGTCACACATTGGTGAGACAGAGGGGGACATTTTGTGCAGTTTGACTTTTTTGTGTAATGCAAGTGATCAACAACCTTGAACTGGATCAGTTGGTGTCTGCTGTTAACTGAGCAGTCCGGTATTGTGGCCAGACGCTTGTCCCACATATCATCAGAGAGCTCGACTCCCAGGTCTTCCTCCCAAGCTGCTTAAAATTCTTAGTGGAGGCTTCAACAAAGCTTTCAATTAAACAAATACATTTGGAAATATGATGCCTAGAATCTGGAGGATCTAGAAAAATGTCACACACTTTTCAGGGAGTTTTCAGCGAAATTACAAGTTTTAAATTTTACATAATGCCTAATTTGTAGATAACGAAAGAAGTGTGCATGAGGCAAATCAAATTTATCTTCTTTTAAATTTATTATTGATGGACTCTAAGCCCTTCTTCTTCCAGACAAATAAGTTCTATCAGTCCAGGGGGGTAAAAAAGAATGATTATAACAAATTGGCATATGAACAGAGGTCTCTGGAAAAGACTTTCCTCACCTGATTTAAAATTTTTACTGAATTCTTTAACACAAAATTTCGTTGTGGGCCTATCCAACTTGGAGAACAACATGGCTGCTAAGGAAGTGCCAACAGCCAGGCCAGTCTCCATTTGTGCCCACAGTGGGACATCAGGGGTCAAACTGGTCAGAGTCCCCTCCACCCAATACATTAAAGCCCTAACATTGGTGGCCCAATAATAATAATAAAGCTTAAATACAGGCATACCCAGACAACCTCCAGATTGGGATTTTTGTAGATGCATTTTAGAGATCCTGTATGTGTCTTAAAGTTCCAAACATAAGAGAGGATTACAGAGTCCAGTTCACATAAGAAAGCAGAGGTAAGAAAAACAGGGAGATTCTGGCAAAGATATAGGAATCTGGGAAGAGAAACTATTTTTACTTAATTTATATGCCCAATCATTAACAAAGGTAAAAGTTTCCAGCTCCTTATATTGAGTTGACTCTTTCAGTTTGATGGTAATGTATTCTACAAATTTACTGTCAGTAAGCAGAGATTGATTGAAACGCCAAGAATAAGATAGCTTCGGGAGAGATGGACTTGGTAAGGGGGCTGTGATCTGAGATCAATATGCTGTGGTACCTGGTATCAGTAACATGCGAAATTAACTCAGAATCAACCAGAAAGTAATATATTCTTCTATAAGACTTGTGGACATCTGAATAGTAAAAATAATCTCCGTCAACAGGGTGCTGAATTCACCAAATATCCACTAATTTCGTCAATTAAGCAGGTTATTTAAAACTTGTACCTAGAATTGAATGGTGATTGATAAACTTGAGATATCCAACTGCAAGGCAACCTTTTCTGCTCAGTTGCTTTAATATGAGTCTCCTGTAGAAAAATCACATCTGTCGATAATGATTTAAGGTGTCTAAATACTTTTTCTCTCTTTATAGCATGTCCTAGCCCCTTAACATGTTCGAACATAATTGAGTTAACTTTCCTTAGTTCATATCACACCTTTTCATGAATCGCGCTGCCTCCATCAGATCTTCAAGTATTGTAGGTGTCTCTCCTCCATGTGAATGGATTTGCAGCCTCGCTGGGTACCGCAGCGTGAACTTCATTCCCTTTTTGCACATGGTTTGGATCATGTCCTGAAAAGCATTCTGTTGAGACATCAGCTCAGTGGTATAATCAGTAAAAATCAGGACCCTTTTGCCCTTGTATTCGAGTGGTTGCACTGTCCCGCGATGCAGAATCAGCTCCTTCTCTTGAAAGTGGTGAAAGCGCACCAGGATTGTGCACAGTTTCTCACCAACTACCAGTTTAGGCTGAAGAGAACGATGTGCTTGATCCACTTAAACCAGGCGAGGAAAATGCTCTTCTCTGAGCAGTTGGGGGATCAGCCTGGAGACAAATTCAGTGAGTTTACCCTCCTCCTCGCACTCTTGTATCCGCACGATCTTAATATTATACCTTCTTAACTGAGCTTCTAGATCCAACACTTTAGCACAGAGCTGATTATTTTGCTAAGACAGCTCTGAGTACTTGGTTTCCAACTCTTGCATCCGTGCTTCATAGTTGTTCGTAGCCAGCTCTTTATTAGCCACATGAGCCTGTAGCTCAGCCTCCGATGTCTCAAGCTTCTGCAAGTTGAGTTTGAAAGCATCAAAGTGGGGTTAACTCCCTGCAAAATTGACTCGGACATCTCTTTATATACTGTATCTCCTTGCATATAGCATAAACGGTATCTGGTATTTTTTTTTCACCATGACAAGTGAGCTAGCTTTAGTGTTAGCTCCTGATACTTGGTCGTCAGAGTTCTTTACTTTGGAGGCATTTGACTTCGGCATTATTGAATTGAGACAGAGATTCACATTAAATAGCAAAGTAGAAACCCTTTGATGGCATAAAACTAAGTAAAAACACGGATAAATAATAACTCTGTTGAGGCCTTGGAGAGGAGCCCTAACAAAACGCGCGTCTGTACCTCAGACATATCACACCCTGTTTTCTTTATTGTAAATGTCATTTTTATGCTTCAGATTGGGAGTTGGGGAAGACTGCTAACATTTGTTTCCTTTTTCTTTGGCATAGGCTACTTAGAGTCCCTGGGTTTAGTTAGTGATATGTTTGTTTATGAAGTTATTATATAGTTTTATTTTTCTCCCCATGACGGAAACAGCTCAGATTTTCCATAAAACATGAAATACAACTGTGTGTGTGTTTAATATAATTGGAATTACATGGGAATAAAAACACAAATACTGTTCATGTCAAGCTGTCAATGATAAAATTAAACACTTTCCTCATTTTTTAAACATGCATTCTTATTTTGAATATCTTCTTAATTACACAAGTATTTCTAGACTATTTATCCCATTGCTTTCATTAAGATGATACTTTACCACATTGTTTTTCTCATTCAGTATGAACTGCTAGAATTATAGAAGAAACTGTATAAATCTAATTATGTTGATACAACTTTTTTTTAGATGATTTCTTTAAAGAAATTATCTTAATTTTAACCAATACTGAAAAAAAAAAAAAATTGGGGGGATTTTGCCAGTTTTGTTTAGTAAATCAGACTTGACCTGAGAGGTGTTCTGAGAAAAGCAGTTCTGGAGGTCCTGTGATGTGTGAAATATATTCAGCAAACATCCAGCCAGATTTTCCTAAGGGTGGAGACTCGAGCTGCTAAGAGAAACACAAATAAAAAGAGGGATATATAGTAGAAGAGACAGCAGAAGGGGAAAATCACACCCTTGTCATATCTGACCATCACACTTATCTGGTTATTGGTCTTTATAAAACAAGATGATGGGACTCTCTTATCTGTTCTTACTTTTAGGTGAGTATAAATTACACACATTAATCAAATGATGTACAATTATAGATGCTGTTTAGCTATTCTTTATGAAAATATTTAAAGAATCAAATGCAACATAAAATTGATCCACATCTCAGAAAGCAATGGAAATTTGTTTCTGTAACAGGTGTCTTTTCCATTCAGGGGAGTTCAGAAAACTTGGAAGGTAAAAAGTAGTAACTAAAGTCCCATTAATTAACATGAATCCATTAACATTAACCAAAAAAAAAAAAAAACCTTGTTATAGTTGGTTAATAAAGTACAACTGCTCATAGTAAGTTCATAGTAAGTGTAGATCCATTAAAATATTAACCTCAGATTTTAATGTAGTAGTAAATGGAACTGAGTGTTTTGGATTGGAATTTCATATCTGAACCCAAAATGTAATGTACTGAAACTTCACAAATTTGAGTCTTGACCCTCTGTCTCTTTAAATGTTTTTAGAGAATTTGGCATTAAAAGGAAAGGCTGTACAGTCGAGCACATTTTACACCTGGGGAGCTGCAAAGGCCATCGACGGCATCAGATACGCTCCAGGTCCAGGCTCAAGCTGCTCCCACACAGGTAACGATCTCAGCCCGTGGTGGAGGCTGGACCTGCTGGATTCTTACTCCATTTACAAAGTGACCATCACCAACAGAGCCGACTGCTGTCCGGAGCAAACGACTGGAGCAGAGATCCGCATCGGAAACTCTCTGGAAAACAACGGCAACAACAATCCCAGGTGAAGTTATGAAAACAGTTATGAACGTGTCAGGAGAACTGGATTTGAGCAGGTCAGCTGAGTGTGTCATGGTTTCTCTCTTTCTCTCTGTAGATGTGGTGTCACTTCATCTTTCCCAGCAGGCAGTTCTGTCAGTTTCTCTTGCGGTGGAATGGAAGGTCGTTATGTGAACATGTACATTCCCAACATCAAGAAGTATCTCACGCTGTGTGAGGTGGAGGTTTATGGAGCAGGTAATTTCTAACACCTCATTCTAGATTGCTGTCACATTAGTGAAATTTCACATGGAAAAACATAGGTCCATTGTCAATAACATATGTAACACAATAGTGATGTACGAAGCATAGCTCACAATGATGTCACTTTCAAGCCCAGCATCTTTCTGTTGGTTGAATTTGCATGATCAACTTTAACATGCAGTGAAATCAGTGTGGGGAATTTTTGACACTGTGGTAAACTCTGGTATTCTTATTCTACGAGACTGAATCCAACTTCTTCCAGCTTAAAAATGTGATGCTTCTGCCCTTCTTATTCATGTTACTATTTTAAAGTGGTCATATGATGTGTTTTCTAGTTTTCTTTTCTCTTTGGAGTGTTACAAGCTGTTTGTGAATAGATAAGATCCCTAAAGTTGCAAAGTCTAAAGTATCAAGCCCAAAGAAATATTTTCTTTATAAAAGTTAAGACTTGCCATGCCCTCCCAAAATGCATTGTTTTAAAATGCCCCCAAATTTACTCACTGTGAGAGTAAATTTATTTATTTATTTATTATATATATATATTTTTCCATCTAGCCTCCTGTGAAGACTCCATATGACCCAGCACCTGTGAGTAGATGATGGCTACACTGCAAGGACTGCAGACACAAAATTATGACATTTTCATTGCTTTAAAATGCACAAAGATTTTGCTTGAATGCATATCTGGTGTTTGTAAATATTATAACATCAATTATATTTAGATTTCAACTGCTCTTTCTGATACAAGCTCCTATAAAGTCTATAAAGGATTTTGTAAGAGAAAAACATGCATTTTCTGTAAAGCTGAATATGTCTCAATATGTGTTGTGAAATGTGTTATACAAATAAATGTGAATTAAACTGAATGAGCCATTGCATTGTTGTTATCTCCAACAATTTTTTTTAAGTTTTCAAGGGGGATTTTTATACAGTGTACAACAACCACAACAAATGTATAGGCTACACACACACACACACACACACACACACACACACACATATATATATATATATATATATATATATATATATATATATATATATATATATATATATGTTTACTGTACCATTTGGACCAAACTATTTGACGTGAGAATACAGTTGCAATGATTGCTGTGTTGGACGCACTATATCTCAGGAGTCCTTGAGGGTGCGTTGAATGTTTCACTAGGGTCTTATTCCCAGGGCCATTTACTGTTACCATGGAATTTTTACTGTAGCATTTGTAAGTTGTGGACATAAATCAGGCTGATATGTGAATAAAATAACAGGAGAAATTGCATTATTGGCTCAATTGATTGCTTTATATTGAGGGTGCATTAAAAGATTCACTGAGGTCATATTCAAAGTGCACTTGATTGTAAACACAAACATTTTCATACATTTTTACTGTAGCATTTTAAGTTATGGACCCATACATTTGGTTGATATGACAATATAATAACAGGAAAAATAGCATTATTGCCCCAAATGGTGGTTATATCTTAGATTGCTTTGAGGGTGTGTTAAATTTAATTCAATCTTCTGCTCAATCTCATCTTCACAATAAAACATTAGTTTAAATGTCCACTGAGGAAAGCTATATCATTGTTGTACTGTCCTTTAATCTGTTAAGGGTCATTTCCGATGACAGCGCTGCTCAGTGCATTTATTTGCTGTATCTTACAATGTTTTGTTGAATGTAAAAACTATTTCCTTGTTTACAACCCTGTTTCAGTCTATTTCAATATAAAAGTTTTTACTTCTGACTCAGAAAAACAGTGTCTTGTCGCCATCTAATGGAGGAATAATGTCATAAAAAAAAAACAAACAAACAAAAAAAAACACTGAACAGCCACCGACGCCCTGGAGCTCGCATCTCCCAAAATACTTTGAAGCAATTTCAAGTGAATGTTGTAAATGAAATATGAAGGTGATCTGATGAGAGTTTTGCCCATCATCTCTTTCTTCAAGCACACTGAGCTATAAATAAAATGATTAATTATATTAAATAGACATACCTTTCCATTTCATTTGTAATCTATACATACTCATTTTAATACTTTTACTTCAAAATCAACATTCCTTTTGTTTTCTTCAGTAAAGGAACTTAATGGGGAAGTCGTGGCCTAATGGTTAGCGAATCGGACTCACAATCGAAGGGTTGTGAGTTCGAGTCCCGGGCCGGCAGGAATTGTGGGTGGGGGGAGTGCATGTACAGTTCTCTCTCCACCTTCAATACCACGACTTAGGTGCCCTTGAGCAAGGCATCGAACCCCCAACTGCTCCCTGGGTGCCGCAGTATAAATGGCTGCCCACTGCTCTGTGTGTGTGTGTGTGTGTGTGTGTGTGTGTGTGTGTGTGTGTGTGTGTGTGTGTGTGTGTGTGTTCACTGCTCTGTGTGTGTGCACTTCGGATGGGTTAAATGAAGAGCACAAATTCTGAGTATGGGTCACCATACTTGGCTGAATGTCACTTTCACTTCACTTTCACTTAACAAGCATATGAGAGTGAACAAATATAGACAGAAGGGAACAGCAAATAATAAAATGCAACTGATAAAGTAAACATGCATCTTTAGAATACCAAAATATATGATCTTATCATTGCATCCTTTGTTTTTGACATGAAATCAAATAACCTTTGACATTGTCTACAATAATCTACAGAATTTAGTGCAAATGCATCTGTCATTTAAGATTGATTAATGGGTGCAACATGAAGAGACTGAATCAGAATCAGAATCAGAATGAGCTTTATTGCCAGGTATGTTTACACATACGAGGAATTTGTTTTCGTGACAGAAGTTCCGCAGTACAACAGAATGACAGCGACAGAACATAAAACACATAATAAAAGAATATAAAAATACAAAAAATACAAATAAGTAGACAAGGAATGACAATATACAAATTGACAATTGTAGGCAGGTATATTACAAAAATGCAGTTATGTATGTACATGTATATTATGTGCAAAATTTAAGTGTATACTAAGTATGTGTGTTAGATAAATTAAGTGTATGTGTATATAAATATAAAGTGTAGTGTGTTCAGTGTGTTCAGTGTGTATCAGCTGTTCATAAGATGGATTGCCTGAGGGAAGAAACTGTTCTTGTGTCTGGTCGTTCTGGTGCTCAGTGCTCTGTAGCGTCGACCAGATGGCAACAGTTCAAAGAGGGAGTGTGCTGGATGTGAGGAGTCCAGAGTGATTTTAACAGCCCTTTTGCTCACTCTGGATAAGTACAGTTCTTGAATAGATGGGAGGGTTGAACCGATGATTCGCTCAGCAGTCCGGACTACCCTCTGTAGTCTTCTGAGGTCCGATTTAGAAGCTGAGCTGAACCAGACAGTTACTGAAGTGCAGACTGTGTAGTTATCCTCAGAAATCATAAACAAAAGTAAACAAAGTAAAACAAAATATGACCCAGAGAGGATATTAAATACAGTTTCACTTCCAGTAAGGATGGATATGGTTTAGTGTTGAACACAAATGCTTTCTATGTAGTGAAGAGCATGAAACCTTAGAAATGTTGCATTTTAAAAACAATTAATCAATTACATCCCTGCATCTTGGAGTTCAACTGATTTGCAAATGATTTGATTATAGTGAGTTTAAAAATATAAACAAAAACTTCCATCACGTTTTTTTATCAAATGATGAGGATTTAAATTCAAATTATATTTGTGTATCAGCTTTAATGCACTTATCAAAATAACAAAAGTCAAATGTCAAAATTTTGGTTTTAATGACAAAAGTATTTAGGATGTATGTATTATTAAACTTAGTCTGAAAACCATTTTACTTTTTATAAACATATATAAGTGAATAAATATGTTTTTCATAAACTTTGTTAATGTACAGATATAGCAGAAAAAATCTGGCTCATGTTTGCATTTTCGTCACTGGCAATAATTGAAATCAGGATTAGGTATAAAATAATGTCACATACGTGAAAATGGGTTGAGAATTGAACAAATGGTTGTAATGTGGCTCAGATTCAGACATGAGTCATGTGTTTGTGCAATTTTCTGCTGATTAAGACAGAATACAAGACTTCTTCACCTTGCAAACGGTTTTCAAAAGCAAAAATGCTACAAAAAGCATCATATCTTGTGAGAAGCTCAAGCAAAACAGACACTAGTTTTGGAATCAACAGCCCAAAATAAGTTCATTCATTTATAGCTTTATTTTCTGTGTTTGATCACATCTTCTCCATAGACCTCCACCTCACACAGAGTAAGAAACCTTGAATCTCCAGAAATGATCAGATTCACGTATCGACCCTCCATATTGTTACAAATGTAGGTGGAGGAAACACCAGCTGGAATGCTAGAAATCACAGCGAATCTAAAGAGAATCAGAGAAAACATAATTTAGACTTCTAGTCTTTCTTTATGTGTGTTTTCAGGGATTTTTATGGATATTAAGCCACCGAAAGAGGATCGATCTCACATGGGATTGTTGTTGCCGTTGTTCTCCAGAGAGTTTCCGATGCGAATCTCCGCTCAATTTATTTGTTCAGGACAGCATTCTGATCTGTTTGTAATTACGACGCTACTTACTCTGTACACAGAACTCAGATCCACCCTCCACCAGGGGTTAGTCTGAAATTTGGTTGAGGAACATGCTGACAATGATTTTGTTAATTATGGATTGAAATCAATGGCATGTTCAGCAGACCAGAGGCCATAAATTTATGACTGTGTGACGTTTCTTCCAGCTGCCAAATTATCCGGAAGATGTCACAATGTCAAGAAATAGTTTTAGTCAGCAAATGTTATATTTGAAAGTGTTTCAGGAGGCTTACTTACATTTACATTTATTACATTTACATTTAGTTATTTAGCAGACGCTTTTATCCAAAGCGACTTACAAATGAGGACAGTGGAGGCAATCAAAAACAACAAAAGGAGCAATGATATATAAGTGCTATAACAAGTCTCAGTTAGATAACACAGTACACGTAGCATGGGCTTTTAAATGATATAATAAATAAAAAGAAAACAGAATAAAAAAGAATAGAGCAAGCTAGTGTTAGAGGTCTTTACACACACACACACACACACACACACACAAACACATACACACACACACTCACAAACATATATATATATATATATATATATATATATATATATATATATATATATATAAATATACACATACACAAACACACACAAATTGCATAATGAATGAAAAGAAAATAGAATACATAAAGATTAGAAAGGCAGTTAGATGTTCTCTTAATAGAATTAGAATAGTGAGTGTTAAAGTTAGAGGGTCAAATAAAGATGGAAGAGATGTGTTTTAAACCAATTTTTGAAGATGGCTAAGGACTCAGCTGCTCGGATTGAGTTGGGGAGGTCATTCCACCTGTCATGGAGACGAACCCCTTGGTTCCCTCTGTTGGCCAGCGGAGGGCACCCTCACCTGAATACTGACACACACGCATCCATTCATTCACTTACACTGATGACACTACACTTCCCATAAGCCCCGTCCTTGGACTCTGATCACCTGCACAGGTGATCATCATCAAAGACTGTGTATATAAGCTGGACTACCACCATAGTTCAAACGCGAATTCTTGATTTGATGTGTCTGTCATTTCTGAGCGTTACTACCCGTGTTTGATTTTCTGTCACCGATCTTGTCTGTTATCTGACCTGATGAGATCGGAGATGGCGGCGGCGGCGTTGCGGAAGTGCTGCGTGCGGAGATGTTGTGTGGCAGGGGTTGCCCTTACGAAAAATAACCATGGTTTTATTATAGTAAAACTGTAGTAACCCATGGTTTTTTGGCGTGTTGACTACCATTTGTATAACCACAGATTTACTACAAATACCATGGTTAAACTATGGTTAATTTAGCAAAACCATGGTTAATTTGTGGTTACCATGGTTTAACTATAGTAACCATGGTTTTTTGGTTTTATTGGTAGTAAAAACCATGGTTAATTTTCATAAGGGTGCCGACCCGCACCTCTTATTACATCAGAAAGGCCACCTATCGCGTGGCAAAACACACTTTTTGGCAGACACATCATGTAGTGGGTCTACCGTTAAACATTATAAATGTGAGCGCATTCTTTTTAAAGCAGCAGATACATTGGAATACGTTGCTTTAAAAGTCGTATTGTCCCAACAAATGTCTTTTACTCTAATAGGATTCTATAGACCTCCATCACACTTTTTATGATCAACTCATTGATATGTTAAAAGAGTGTAATCTTAATAAAGAGCTTATTCTTATGGGTGATTTTAACTTAAACTGGGCAGACAAGGGGAAGAGGAGAAAACTTAAAACAATTACAGAAAAATATAACTTAAAACAGTTGATCAAAGGCCCAACTAGAATTGCATAAAAAACAAGTACAGTGTTGGATCTTGTCTTCTCTAGTAGACCAGAGAGGATAACAGAAAGCTACAATCTGATCACTGGGCTATCTGATCATAATTTGACGCTTGTAGCAAGGAAATTAATTAAAAACCGATTTAAGAATTTAACATCATATCACACAGACATTATGTGTCATGTACCTAAAAGTAAACAACCTGCATTTGACAGTGAGATCGATGGTTTGGTTTGGGATGATATTCTGTCAATAGAAGATGTGAATCATGGTTGTGATTTATTTACAACAAAAAATAGAAGGAATTTGTTAGAAGGAATTTTATTGTGAAGGTCAAGAGAAAACCCAGAAAGAGAGTCAATCTACCTTGGTTTAGTGACAACTTGTGGCGAATGATGAAGTGTAGAGACGCAGCCTTAAAAAAAGCTAATAAGTCTAAAATAGATATATATATTTTAATTTATAAAGGACTGAGGAATAAAGTGGTTAAGGAATTGAGATTAGCCAAATCACGCTTTTATCTTCAAGTAATAAATAAGAGTAAAGGTAATAGTAAAGAAACCTGGAAAAATATTAATAATCTCATAGGGCGAGAACAACTTCATACAAGAGATATACAGCTCAGATTTCAGGATAAGAAAATTGAAGAAAATGTGGAGATTGCTTCTATCATTAATTCCTTTTTTATTGAGTCATTACATGAGTTAAGAAATCATTAAAAAAAAGCGTTACTACTATACATATTAATAAAGGACAGGGTTTTAATTTTATGACAACAAATGAAGGACAAGTTAAAAAGATCATTGCTTCTTTAAAGAATTCTAAAAGTACAGATGCTTTTAACATGGATAGTATGTTAGTTAAGAAACATTCAGAGACTTTAACCACCCCAATTAGACATTTAATTAATCTTTCAATTACGAACAGCTGCTTTCCTGAGAACTGGAAGCATGCAGTCATCTCACCTATCTTTAAATCTGGAGACCACTATGAAGCAAGTAACTATAGACCAATAAGTATATTACCAGTATTATCCAAGGTAATGGAGAAAATTATCAAAGAACAGCTGACAACGCATCTAGATAACTGTAACCCTGGTTTAAATCCTATGCAATTTGGCTTCAGGAAGAGCTATTGCACCGAAACAGCCGTTTTGCACTTCACAGAAAAAGTAAGAACACAGCTTGATAAGGGAGGAGTTGTTGCTGCTGTATTCTTGGACTTGCGCAAAGCCTTTGATACAGTAAATCATGAGGTCCTTATTTCAAAGCTTTCTACTTTTAACTTTTCAGCACAAACTCTGGCTCTCATCGTACTTATCAAATAGAATGCAGTGTGTTAGAATTAAAGATGCACGCTCGAGTTATATGAAAAACACAACTGGTGTGCCTCAAGGATCTGTATTAGGTCCTTTACTCTTTAGTCTTTATATTAATGATCTTCCACAGTATTGTCACGGTGTTGATATACAATTATATGCCGATGACACTGTGTTGTACACACATGCAAAAAATGCTCAACTAGCGGCTGATAAATTAACTTGTGCCATGCAAGGCGTTGTTGAGTGGCTTGAAGAATCCTGTCTTACATTAAATATTAACAAAACAAAAGGTATGTTCTTTTATAAAAATAAGCGACAGATTCAAACTGCAGACATTTTTATTAAAAATTAATTAATTGATATAGTTACCGACTTTAAATACCTTGGTATAATTTTAGATTTGAATCTTAACTTTAAGAAACATATCAAGAAAATGAAAAAAACTATAAAATATAATTTAGCAAACTTCAGACAGATTAGATCATCCCTCCCAATGGATGTAGCTAAAGTGTTTATGCATGCTTTAATTTTTTCACATATTTCATATTGTGTAACCTGTTGGGGACAGGCCAGCGAATCTGCCATTAGACCTCTAGAATCAGTATATAAGCAAGCTTTAAAAATCTTTGATAAAAAGCCATTTCGATACCACTATTGTAAGATTCTAGAGAAACACAATCTATTGAGTTTTGAAAACTTTATACTCTTTTCTAACTTGACTCTAGTGTATAAGATTCTACATGGCCTGGCCCCTGCATGCTTATTGGTTTATGTTCACACTCGTTCTGCGATTTCTGTCAAATCTACTAGAATAGCGTCTATTTTTGACTGTAACATACCTTATTGCCGCTCGACTTTTAAACAATCTGCTTTTTCTTTTAAAGCAACCACACAGTGGAATGCACAGATGTTACAAAAAGCTGCAGTTCCATTAAGAGTTTTAAATCCGAACTGAAAGTTTCTCTGAAAAACAATCAAATTTGTAATCACTTACATTGATGTGCTACTGTCAAATTGTGTTTTTTTGTGTGTGTGTTTTTCATATTTTATTTATTTTTATTTTTTTTCTCTTTTGTATTGGAGGTGGGGGAGTGTTATTTGTATGGACTGCAGATGTAAATTAGCCTGCGGCTAACTCTGGTACAATGCATAAAATGGCAACATTTATGTTAGAAATTGTACATGGTCCTTAATAAAAAAAAAAATCTCTTACGTACCTTTGCTGCCTGCCTACCGACCCCTTGCTTGTTATTGGATTTTGATTCTCTGTTCTGCCCATGCTGTTGATATTGCCGGTTCCGACCATTGCCTGTACGACTACAAGTCTTTATAATAAAGCCTGCATTATGGATCCCATGTCGAGTTCTGGTTCATTACACCACCAAGAGGGAACATTTAATTTAAAAGTCCGTAAAAGTGACTTTGTGCTTCTTTGGGATTGCAAAATCAAGCGACGTTCACTTGCACAACGCAAGCTTCTAGAGGGCACATAAGTCTGAAGTAACAAATTTAGGTAAATGGGTGCAGAGCCAGTGGTAGTTTTGTAGGCAAACATCAATGCCTTGAATTTTATGCGAGCAGCTATTGGAAGCCAGTGCTAATTGATAAACATAGGTGTGATGTGTATTCTTTTTGGCTCGTTAAAAATTAATCTTGCTGCCGTGTTCTGAATAAAATTGTAAAGGTTTGATAGAAACTGGCTGGAAGACCTGCTAAGACCTGCATTGCAATAGTCCAGCCTGGACAGAACAAGAGCTTGAACAAGGAGTTGTGCAGCATGTTCTAAAAAGACATGGCCTGATCTTCTTGATGTTGAATAAAGCAAATCTGCAGGATCGGACAGTTTTAGCAATGTGGTCTTAGAAAGTCAGCTGATCATCAATCATAACTCCAAGGCTACAGGCTGTTTTTGAAGGAGTTATGATTGATGTGCCTAACTTGATGGTGAAATTGTGATGAAACGATGAGTTTGCTGGAACCACAAGCAGTTCTGTCTTGCCAGGGTTGAGTTGAAGGTGACGGTCCCTCATTCAGCAAGAAATGTCTGTTAGACAAGCTGAGATGCGAGCAGATACTGTCGGATCATCAGAATGGAATAAGAGGTAGAGTTGAGTGTCATCAGTGTAGCAGCGGTATGAAAAGCCATGTTTCTGAATGATAGAACCTAATGATGCCATGTAGACAGAGAAGAGAAGTGGTCCAAGAACTGAGCCCTGAGGCACCCCAGTAGTTAGATGTTGTGACTTGGATACCTCACCTCTCCAAGATACTTTGAAGGACCTATTTGATAGGTAAGACTCAAACCACTGAAGTGTGGTTCCTGAGATGCCCTTTGCCAGTAGGGTTGATATGAGGATCTGGTGATTAACTGTGTCAAAAGCAGCGGACAGATCAAGCAGAATAAGTAGTGAAGTTTGGATTCCACTCTTGCCAGTCTTAGGGCTTCAACAAATGAGAGCAAGACAATCTCAGTTGAATGTCCACTTCTGAAGCCAGATTGGTTGTTGTCAAGGAGGTTGTTCTGTCTGAGAAAGACAGAGACTTGGTTGAACACAGTCATTCAAGTGTTTTTGCAATGAAAGGAAGAAGGGAAACTGGTCTGTAGTTCTCTAAAAGAGATGGGTTGAGGGTAGGTTTCTTAAGTAGTGGAGTTATACGAGCCTGTCTAAATGATGAGGGAAAAACACCAGTGTGGAGGAATGTGTTGATGATACGAGTGAATGTAGGCACAACTGCAGGAGAAATGGCTTGAAGGAGATGAGATGGAATGGGATCAAGTGGACAAGTAGAAGGATGATTAGAAAGGATGAGTGTATGTTTACTGGTGAGATGTGTTTGAAAGATTGTGGTGTGGATTGTGTGGTGCAATGATGTATTTAATTTTTTAAATGTAAAACGTGGTTAAGTCGTCAGTTATTAGAGTTGATGCAGTAGGGGGAGGAGAAGAACAAAGGAGCAAAGAAAATGTTTTAAAAAGCATCCAAGAGTTAGACGAATTGTTAATTTTGTTATGGTAGTATGTCCTTTTAACAGTGAAGACATTAGCAGAGAAGGAAGAGAGGAGTGACTGATACACATTAAGGTCAGTAGTATTTTTGGATTTGGGCCAGTTTAGAATGACATTTGCTTTCAACACTGTGTGGGTATATTTCTGAAGACTATGGACATTGACTAGAACTACACATTAAAAAACACTTTTATGAAATGAGAATAGCTTAAAAGTCAAAATTGTTAAGTAGCTCTGAACTACCTGGAAAAATCACATAGACTCCCACTTCACAGAGAGTAAGAATCTTTGAAGTTCCAGGAATATTCATAGTAACATAACGTCCCTCCATCCCATCACACGAGTAGCTGTAGGTAGCTCCTGCTGGAATTGTAGAAACTACAGTACATCTGGACAAAGACCAAAGAGTGATTCATTTTATTTGACAACGCTCTTTCCATATGGCACACATACATCTGCAAGATGTCTGTTAAATAATCACTTAATCTGGAAAGCATCTGCTGTGAACAAACAAATCTGATAGATGTCTTTAAGATTTATACAGATTTACATACATTGTAAATCATAAAGATATATTCTAAACATCTATTTGACATATGATAGGAAATGTCCTATAGACATATTGCAGATGAGCATGTTTTGAGTCTGAGTGTAGTGAGATTCATAAACAAATGAGTCATGTAATTGAATCGAAAGTGTTGATTCTGTCAGAGTAATCATTTAATGAATCAACGTCTGACTCACTTAACTGCAGGTTTACATTATTTTAAGTGATGTACTGACCAACTGGCCAGATTTTATGTTGGCTATATGAAAATATATCACAGAGACTCACACTGGATTGCTGAAAAAATCTGAAGAGTTGTTTCCAATCCGAATCTCTGACCCATTTATCCTGGTGTTGCAGCAGTCAAATCTGTTAGTGATGGTCACTCTGTTCACGCTGTATGTCTTCAGCAGATCCAGCATCCACCATGGGTCAGATTGTGTCAAAGTATGAGTACAGGTATAGTTTTTCCCATCCAGAGCATATTGGCCATTCAAGTTATTAAGTGATGTTGATTGACTGACTGTGCCCCATGCTGCTATGTTCACTAGAATATGATCAAGAGAAAACCTCTAGATCATATTCTAGTGAACATAGCAGCATGGAGCAGCAAAGAGGTCAACCTTTGCCTTGCCAAAGTTCTCCAAGATTATTTGAGTTGTTTGGGGGTGGAGCATCCACTATTCAGAAGGGACACTGCTCCTTGGTTCAACCTGCCTGGCACATGTGTCGCTCTCAAAAAATTCAAGTTGTGCTGAGCCCGTTTTAGATGATGCGCTGCCAGAGTAAAGAGGCGCCTCAAGGAGAGTCTTCTCTGGCGATTTATGTAGCACACTACCGTCATGCTGTCCGATCAGACTAGCCGATGTGTAGCCGTCCTTCTTCTTTCGACCAAAGGCTGAAAGCCAGTTTGCCATTGCATTTTGGAAGCATCTGTCAAAACTGCCTTCCTTCTGCAGACCATGCCCAGGGTCACACCCCATTCCTTTCAATGAGAGTCTTTCCAAGGTTTCAGAACTGCCACACAGGCCTGGTCCACCTTGATATGAAGGCGTTTGCGATGCCAGGCGTGGGACAGAACTAACGGTTTCAGTCAGTACTGAAGGGGTCGCATATGAAGCAAGCCCAACTTTAGTACTGGAGACATGGAGACCATAAGACCTAGCGTCTTCTGAAATGCCTTGACTGGGCAAGAGACTATTTTTAAAGAGGCCACAAGCTGCTTGATGGCCGAGTGGAAAACTGCTCCCAGAAACGATATCCGTTGCCTGGGAGACAGAGTGCTCTTGGCAAATTTGGCCATGAGCCCCAGGCATTCAAATTGTCTGGGGAGAAAGAATCTGTGAGATAATAGTTTGTCCTCCGACTGGGCTAAAACAAGCCAGTCATTGAGATAATTTAGAAAGGCGATTGCCATCTGTCTCAGAGGAGAAAGAGCGGTACAAAGAGTGGAAAATTGGAGGTGCTAGATATAGTCTGAATAGAAGAGCCATGTATTGATATACCACTGCCTCGAAGGTGAATCTCAAGAATCATCTGTGATGTGGGGCTATTTGGATGTGACAGTATGTTATGTGTCTTTTAGATCCAGAGAAAAGAACCAGTCCCCTGGCCACACTTGCTAGAGGGTTACTGAGTGTAACCTTGTTTTATTAAACCCAAAACCCAGTCTGACACTCTGGAAATGGCCTGCCAGGTCTTGGCTCATGTGGCCAGGGGTTGGATTAATTTGGGTGGAGGATCAAGATGTGGGGACCCAACACCCATGGTAAGCGGAAGAGGAAATATGCTTTCTTTTTGAAAATGTATGTGCTTTTGGATTTTTTTTTTAAATTGTATTAATCAAAAAGCATGTCTAATGAATTAAAATCATAATATTTAAGTTTTAACAACAATTTATTAAAAGTTTAACAAAAATTACATGTTTAGGGCCCTATGAAATGTTAACAATAGTAATACATTTCTGGCAAATACCGTGAATTCCTTTACAGTTCCGTGTGTGTGATGACGCTAGTTTTACTGAAATCGAACGGTCAGATGCTCATGAAGTGACTGTTAGTGCAGTTCTGGAGATGTTGTTCTTGTGTTCAAGAGACAGCAGATGCTGAAATCACTGTGAGCGTCACTCGTGCTTTCGTGTGTTTAATAAACGAAGCCACGCTTCTGCGCCATTCATTAACACAGACACACAGAACATGAAGGATTCATATTTAAATAGATATTTAAATTCAGCTTAATATTGACAGGTACTGGTCGATATCGTGATTTGATGTAAGTGCAATGACCTACTTTTGATTAATTCATTCAAAATTTGACAAATTCCGTGATATTCCGCGTTAAACTGTAAATTCTGTTTTTATGACTGGATTCCGTGATTCCTGATGAGGTTAGAGAACACCTGACAAGAGATAAGAGACCATTCCTTCCCTTATGAAAATTAACCATGGTTTTACTACAAATAAAACCAAAAAACCATGGTTACTATAGTTAAACCATGGTAACCACAAATTAACCATGGTTTTGCTAAATTAACCATAGTTTAACCATGGTATTTGTAGTAAATCTGTGGTTATACAAATGGTAGTCAACACGCCAAAAAACCATGGTTTACTACACTTTTACTATAATAAAACCATGGTTATTTTTCGTAAGGGTTCATCCAGAATGACTCCAGACCCTTTACATTCCCAGTTCCATGTTGGTGCTTCTCCTCTTCAGTTCACTCCTCTCATTTCCTGTAGGGTTCCGGTCAGAGGACTGGAATGGTTTTGTGCCCAGTAGACACATTTTTGTTATTTTTGAGGTTTGTGTTTGGATTATTGTAAGGTTGGAGGATCTAAACATGGCCCTTTATAAGATTTCTAACAGAGTCAGTCACTTACTTATTTTTTATCTGTTGGTATTTGATATAATCAAAGATGCCATGTGTCTAAACAAGACGTCCAGGACCTCCAGCAGAAATATAGGCCCACAGCATCAAAAATACAGCAGTATATTTCATTGCACACATGGGGTATTTTTTATCTCTGTGCTCACCAAACCCATCTTGAGTGTTTGCTGCTGAAAAAGCGCATTTTTTAGTTTCATCTCATCATAGAAGCCAGTCCCGTTTGAAGTTCCAGTCGTGTCTGAAAACTAAATGTGCTTTAGTTTGTTTTTGGATGAGCTAGGAGAATTCTGAGACTCAACTTTTTTTCTGCAGGTCTCCAGGTGTGAAGAGTCTTTGGCCATTGTTTCGTAAAATGTTCTATTGATTGGAACCCCTTGATTATTGCCCTGATGGTGGAAATGGGAATTCTCATTGCTCTAGCTCTTTTCTTAAAGCCACTTCACTAATTCACTAGTTTGTGAAGCTCAATCCTCTTTTGCTGCACATTTTTTCTCATTGTGATGGATGATTAAGGGAATTCATTTTTGTGTTCCCTCCTCTTTATATTTCTGTGAAACAGGAAGCAATGGCTGGATAATTTCATGTTCATAATAACCCTGGAGTGCTCAAAATTGTGAATATGAATGGGAATATACTTCAGAGAGATTTTAATCATAAGAATTTCTAGGGGTGTCCTTAATTGAGTCCAACATGTATTTGAGAAAAACATTTATTTCATAACTATATTTCCCCTCATTTTAAATTCTTATTATCCAATGAAAGGTTAGCTTTTTGTGATTTAAAAAAAATGATCAAAAGGATTAACAATGCAGATTCATTTTCACAGCCATATTTGTTCATATTTACCAAGGGTGACAATATTTTTGGTCATGATTGTTTATATATAACTTAAAAAATGTATATCAGTCAACAAGATGACATGGTGAAACACTTACATCAGCCAAATTTAACAATTTACTAATTTAGAACATCACAGGAAACCACAAATTTAGGTTATCTTTTCATATAAAAAGCACTGATGAATCAGACAAAGGACAGACTCTGCAAACTGCCGATCGCTGCTTCTGTCCTGAGATGAAACTTCCTGGTAAAAAATAAACAAAACAAATCATCCTGTTTTGAATGCATCTTTATGCCTTAAAGGTCCCGTTTTTCACACTTTTTTGAAGCTTTGATTGTGTTTACAGTGTGCAATATAACATGTGTTCATGTTTCGCGTGTAAAAAAACAAAGTATTTTTCACACAATTCACCTATCTGTATACCGCTGTTTTCACTTTCATAAAAACGGGCTGATGACTTCCTTGTTCTATAAAGTCCCTTCTTCAGAAACACATAATGAGTTCTGATTGTGCCAGTGGTTCCTGTGTTGTGATTCGACAGCAGCTGAGCACACGCTGCCCTTCTGGAAACGCGATTGGGCTAGTTTTGAGAAGCAAGTGTGCAGGAGCATGTGCTGGAGATGTACTTATAATCACAGGAGCATTTTTACTAACGAGATGCGCATGAAAATCGCATTAATTTTTTTTCACAGCCCTACCATCTAGTTAACAAAGCTAAACAGCGTTGCCCTTTTGTGTAATAAGTTACAGAAACTGTTAAATGCACCAACTTAAATAATAAAATACAATTATCGGCTGTGGTCCATAAACAACGCCTTCTCCAGACAAAGAGGGAACTGCTCCATCTTTCAAGAATAATCTTTGTGCGAATCCGGCATTAAACTGGTTGAGATTGAGGAAGCTGTCCTCAGCAAAATGTGCTGCACATAGTTTTACATGTGGATTATAATTTTCGGCCCAAACAAAGGTGATTGGACTCAGAGTTGAAAATAACAGCGTTTCATGGCCACAAACACAAACGCAGCTCTTCCTCTTCTCCGTCGGAGCACAACAAGACCACGCCCCATTTTTGTGTATTCAAGTGGGCGGAGGTTAGTAAAAAAACAGTTTAAGTGACGTCATTACTGCAGGAACTAGAGGCATGTAGTCCAAATGGGTCGTTTTTTGTAGCCGAATTATGTTAAATAAAATATCTTGATTGGCATTGAATTTTGAGCTTTAGAATTTTACAGATATTATTTATACTCTAACAACAACATTACACACTAACTAAAGTTTAAAACTAAAGTTTAAAACATGGGATCACGAAGAACGGGACCTTTAATGTGTTGTAAAGCTGTGTAACTGGCTGTGCTGCATCTTCTCATGAACTGAGCACGAGCCAGCTGTGAACACTACAGTGCACTCAGGCAGCAGGTTAGTGAGCACCTCACAGCCTCTGCTGGCACATGATGCAACTACAAATATGGCATTTATTTTTCTCTCTAATTAAAAAGACAAAAATAAATAAAAGTTGTCAACAGTTAATTGAAGTTTATTGCCACATCAGCTTCACACAGACTATTTCATGGCAAAGATTATACATTAAACATATAGTAGAACACAAAATACAAATACAAACATCAAATAATTAATAACAGTTATATAACAAAGTATAACACAGACATTTCTATAAAAATGTTTTGAAATTAATTGTAAAAAAAAAAAACTTATAAAAAGTCTTCTAAAACATGTCCTTCAGAGGTTGTCCTGTTGATAATCTTTGTCTCATGACATTAAATATTGGACAGACCAAAAGCACATGTTTTACTCTCACGTGAGTCCTGCGATACCGACATTTTGGTTCTTCTTCACCAACCAATAAATGTCCATGAGTTAATCTAGTATGTCCAATACACCTTTATACACTTATAAACTTGGTCATGGCTGGATTTAAAATAATAAATATATCTTCCTACAATAGAATTGATTTCAAATTGTGTTATTTTGACATTCTTTAAAGTTTTCAACACAAATATTTCACAATATGATTAAAACCATTACCAAATGGTTTCCAGTCTCATGATTGTCAAGTTCATGGTTTTCTCACGGAATCGAGCTACTTGAGAACGTACTCGGTTACTAACGTAACCTCGGTTCTCTCTAGACGAGCGAACGAGTACTGCGTCTTAGCTAAGACGCTACGGGAAAAGTCTCTTCTCACGAAATACTGAAGAAAAAAATTATCCTTAATTTTGTATTTTTGTAAAGAGCATTTGCAGCAGTACACAGCCATAGGCGAGACGGCTCGCTGGCTCATTGGCTGTTCTGCGGCAACTGCACAGCCTATCGAGTGCAGGCTGATGCAACATCAGACCAATAAGGACGCTTCGCGCCCTTCTTGCCACTTCCCGCCGAAACGGGTGTGGCCCAACCTATAAAAGGAGCTTGAAAAGGCGAACCAGAGTGAATCGTACGCACGGCAGAGAACACAGTACTCGTTCGCTCTTCTAGAGAGAACCGACGTTACGTTAGTAACCGAGTACGTTCTCTTACGAGAGCTCTCTCGTACTGCGTCTTAGCTAAGACGCTACGGGAACCCTATGTAAAACGCAGTGCGCGCAGGGATCACACACCAATAAACCTGAAGCAACGCCCAGGATTTACAGTGCACAGTCACCCGAGGGACTCACAGAGAGTCCAGGACAGGAAGGGGGAAAACCCTTCCTTCCCATATCTAGCAGTATCCGCAGATGCGGCAATATGACATCACACAGCCGAGGCAAGGCCTGACCAATGTGGCAATGCTGGTCTTATGCAATACTGCCCATATAACAGTCGGCAGCGCATAACTCTCACCAACTCAGAGTTCCCCTCAGGGCCCTGATTCGACTATACCGACAGCAGCCTTGCTTGCAAGGCGGGAACTTCCAGGTTATAGAACCTGATAAATGTAGACGGCGAGGCCCAACCTGCCGCCATACATATATCCTGCAAGGATCCCAGTAGACCACGCCCACGATGATGCGACGCCCCTTGTGGAGTGTGCTCTGACGCCCAGTGGGCACTGAAGGCCCCTTGAAGCATAAGCTAATGCTATGGCGTCAACTATCCATCTGGATAGAGTCTGTCTCGAAACAGCCATTCCCTTGAAACGTCGACTGAACGAGACAAACAGCTACTCAGTCTGTCGAAAGACAGCGGAGCGAGACACATAAGCTCTTAAAACCCTAACAGGGCAAAGAAGACTCGAGTCTCTATCCTCTCCTGACACCGACAGGGCAATAACCTGAGCCCGAAATGGCGTGTTGAGGGACTTTGGCACATAACCGTGCCTAGGTTTGAGTATGACCCTTGAGTCATTAGGCCCAAACTCCAAGCACGACTGGCTCACCGAGAGCGCGTGCAGGTCACCCACACCCTTCACTGAAGCGAGAGCCAACAAGAATACTGTCTTGAACGACAGATGCTGGAGGCTAATCGATTGGATAGGCTCAAAAGGGGGACCCTTCATGGCCTCCAAAACCGCCGCAAGGTCCCACATAGGGACTGACGGAGGTCTGGGAGGATTCAGCCTCCTAGCTCCTCTAAGGAAGCGGATGACCAAATTGTTCCTTCCTATTGACTGACCGAGCGCTGTTTCAGACAGCTCCGTCACCTCACAACTAAGGGGTGAACATCCCCGAGCTGTGCACCAGCTGGAGAACACCGACCACTTCGAGGCATACAGCCGTCGTGTCGACGGAGCTCTAGCCTGAGTGATGGTATTTAGCACTCCCACTGCGAGATCAGCGGGTAACCGTTGAGCGCCCACACATGGAGGGACCACAACTCCGGTTGAGGGTGCCAAATCGAACCCCTGGCCTGCGAGAGGAGGTCCCTCCTCAACGGCACTGGCCACGGGGCGACATCTGCTAACTGCATCAAATCTGGGAACCATGGTTGTTTCTTCCAAAAAGGTGCTACAAGCAGTATTGAACATCTCGTTTCTCTCACCCGTTCTATCACCTGCGGAAGGAGGGAGACGGGAGGGAAAGCATAAAGCGGGCAGCACGGCCATTTCCGTGACAGCGCGCTTTCGTTCTTGGAAAAGAATGCAGGGCAATGAGCGTTTTCGTGGGACGCAAAGAGGTCCACCTCTGCCCTGCCTAATCTCTCCCACCACAGCCGGACTGTTTGCGGGTGTAGAGACCATTCGCCCGTGGGAACATTGTCTCTGGAGAGCCTGTTTGGACCCAGATTCTGTAGCCCAGGCACATGAACTGCCCTCAGCAAGTGCAAGTTGCGCTGAGCCCAAACCAGGAGGCGTTCTGCCAGCCTGTACAGGTTTCGGGACCCGAGATCCGCCCTGGCGATTTATATAGGACACCACAGACATGTTGTCCGAACGTACTAAGATGTGGTGGCCCTTGATTTGGGGACAAAAGCGCGTCAGCGCGTTCTCCACTGCCATCATTTCCAGACAGTTGATATGATGGAGCTTTTCCCGTTCTGACCACAGGCCAAAGGACGGTCTGCCCTCGAGCAGCGCTCCCCATCCCGAAGTGGAGGCGTCCGTCGACACCATCTTCAGATTCGAGGAAGTCCCCAGGCTTACACCTGATTGGTACCAGCCGTTTGCTGTGACGCAGCCCTGATCGACCTTGAGACGCAGTCGGCCAGATATCCTCGCCTTCAGCCAGAGCTGCAGGGGGCGCATGCGGAGCAGGCCCAGCTGCAGAACCGGAGATGCTGAGGCCATGAGGCCCAGCACCTTCTGACAGTGTTTGAGCGAAATGGTCGCGCCGCAGCGGAAAGAACTCGCTGCGCGCTGAATGCCCAACGCGCTCTGTGGTGACAGCCACGCCGTCATGGAACACGAGTTCAGAACTATACCCAAAAACAGTATCGTCTGACTGGGGTTCAGCGAACTCTTCGTCCAATTGACACTGAGACCGAGTTTCTCGAGGTGATCGAGTAAAACGGCCCTGTTCTCCACGAGCTCCGCTCGTGATCGAGCCAGAATCAGCCAGTCGTCCAAATAATTCAGCACTCGCATGCCTCTGAGTCTGAGAGGAGCGAGCGCTGCGTCCATGCACCTCGTAAACGTACGAGGAGCTACGGACAAGCCGAACGGCAGGACTGTAAACTGGTATGCCTGGCCCTCGAAGGCGAATCTCAAATATCGCCTGTGACTTGACGCTATCTGTATTTGAAAATACGCGTCCTTCAGATCTATTGACATGAACCAGTCTCCTCTGCGAATCTGCGCTAGGAGCTTCCTGGTCGTAAGCATTCTGAAACTGCGTTTCACCAATGCCTTGTTCAGCTGTCTTAGATCCAGTATGGGCCTGAGACCCCCGTCTTTCTTGGGCACCAGAAAGTATCTGCTGTACAGCCCCCCCTCGCTTTGAGCTCGAGACACAGGCTCTACAGCCCCTTTGCTCAACAGTTTTGATATTTCGGCCCGAAGTATGTGTGCTACTTCTGTTTTGATCGTAGTTTCGACGCGCGTAGCCTCTCTTTATAATGCCTAGCACCCAATCCGAAACCCCTGGAAGCGCTGACCATGCATCTGCATGAATGGCTAAGGGCTGGATGCGAAGCACGCTCTGTTGACTGGGCAACGGCGGCGCTTGGGTGCGCTGCACCATGGGCGTTACGCCTGTGACATTTGAGGCGGGGAGTGCGCTGATCACAGCGGGCAGATCGCTCCTCCTCGACCCCGTCCCGGTGCTTAACTGATTGGGGGAGGGCTGAGCGGGTCCCGTGGGACTCCTGATGTCTGCGAGTAACTGTGGGCTGCAAGTGTGCACATTTACCACTTTCGACTCGCTGTCTGCCTGGGCAGAGTGTACGTGCACGGGTTTCGTTTTTACAGAAACCACGCGCCGTGTGTGACATAGTGTATGCGGGCACTGGGGAGTGGGCACGTTTACTATGTGGCGCGCGTGACCGACCTGAGTCGATCTTATGTGCACGAGCCCTGTGTGCAGGGCTGTGCTTACATGTGGAGATGGGCACTGAGGAGTGGGCATCATCACTACATTTATAGCACCATCGGCCGTGGCCGGACGAACGTGCACGGGTTTCGTTTTTACAGAAATCACATGACGCGTGTGACATAGTGATTGTGGGCACTGAGGAGTGGGCACGTATACTATGCAGTGCGCGCGATCGACTTGAGTCGCTTTTATGGGCGCGAGCCCTGTATGAAGGGCTGTGCTTATATGTGGAGATGGGCATCGAGATATGCATATATGAGATATGCATCGCCACTGCATTTATAGCACCATCAGTTGTGGCCGGGAAACCAGAAAAAAACCTTTTTCGGGAAATATCTGGGTAGCCGTGATAACGTTTTTTTTTTTTTTTGTGCAGGCAAGCGGGCCACCGTACAGGCTTGCGCATTGCAAAAGACGCTGAAACAGTCACAATCCCTGGAACTGAAACAGCGGCGCACTTAGGTGAGAGTTCGGCCGCGGCGACTTGTGCACCGGCGCTTTCCTAGGATGGCTTCGGCCTCACCGTAATCCTCTGCCGTGGTCCCCGCAGCGCAGGGCGACAGCCGGTAGAGCGAGAACGGGGGTCTCGAGCTGCGTTGCTGAAGCTGTTGTGATAACGGCTTTTGTGTGCAGGCAAGCTGGCAACTGTGCAGGCTTGCGCGTTGCAGAAAACACTGAGACAGTCACAATTCCTGGAACTGAAACAGCGGCACGCTTGGGTGAGAGCTCGGCCACAGCGGAACTCGTACATCGGCGCTTCGATGAAGCAGCCATCGTGTGTAGTGCAGACGCAGCCTGCTCAGCAGCAGAAAGGATTCGCGTGAGCAGAGGTGACGTCATGCAGCAGGCTTTAGATGGCAACACCGCTTTCGTCCGCCGTCCAGCAGAGGGCGGATAAAGGTGTGTTGCTATCGCCTGTTCCACCGGCGGAAGTGACTTGTAGATCCTGTTCTTAGCATCATCCAGTGTGGAGAATGCTAGTGAGACAGACGAACGAGTTTGCGCTGAATATGGAGCGTTCCAAGCCTTTGCCACATCTTCGTAAAGATCAGGAAGAAATGAGGTGGGCTTTGAGAAGTACGCTCATCCGAAAGGAAACTACCATCCAGCCAGGAACGAGAGGGGGGGGGGGGCGCTGGTGCAGACCACTCGAGGCCGAGACTTGTCGCGGCCAGCGTGAGCACTCGCCTCGGCTCCTTCTCGATGTCAACTCGTTTGCTGGGCTTCTGAGAAGAAGGCGCGAGATCCTCGGAGCTCGCCCAGCCCTCACTGCCCGAAGCTGGCAGAGAGCGCGTGTCCTCTTCCCCCGATGCGGCCCTTAGATCGACTTCCTCGGACGACGCGGCGGCAAACAGCGGGCGCTGCCCATCGGGAAGCGATGCAGGGGAGGCCGGTGAAGCAGGGCGAATCGGCGAGCTCTGTTGAGCTGAAGACGGTTCCGGAATCCGCTGGAAGCGGCGCTTTTACGGCGCCCCAGCGCAGCGGAGAATGCAGGCTCAGAGAAAAAGGCCAAGCGAGTCCTCAGAGTCACCATGGCAACCGCTCACAGTGAGGGCATCCGCCGTCAGCGAGCACGAGCGCTGCATGATCTTCAGCCAGGCAGGAGACACAGATGACGTACCCCACGGTCTCCCACGCTGAGTGGGGCTCTGACGAGCCCGCAGGAAGGCATCTTAAAAAAGACGCAAGCTCTTTTACGAGTGTGTGTCGCAGGGCGAACACACACACATGCATAAAGAATAGTTTGATATAACAGAATTGAAAGGATATGTGCGCCGGAGAGTGCAGCAGGAACGGCAGTGGAAGGCGGCGAAGGCCAGAAGCTTCAGAAGTGGCTCGTCCCGCTGAGATGCTTATCAGACGGCGCTTGCTTTTTTCGTGATCCAGCGATGCGTGAGCTTCGCTGAAGAGATGAAAAATCAGGTGAGTCTTTTCAAGCTCCTTTTATAGGTTGGACCACACCCGTTTCGGCGGGAAGTGGCAAGAAGTGGCTTATTGGTCTGATGTTGCATCAGCCTGCGCTCGATAGGCTGTGCAGTTGCCGCAGAACAGCCAATGAGCGAGCGAGCCGTCTCGCCTATGGCTGTGTACTGCTGCAAATGCGCTTTCAGAATACAAAATTAAGGATAATTTTTTGCTTCAGTATTTCGTGAAAAGAGACTTTTCCCGTAGCGTCTTAGCTAAGGCGCAGTACGAGAGAGCTCTCGTAAGAGAACTGTTGATTATTTCCCCTGCGGTTTTTCACAAATTCTAAATAATTAAAAACTTAGTTATATTAATGAGATATTACAAATAATATGGCAATAAATTGTAGGGTCTTGGACATTGTGTTGGTGCAGAAATGAGGATGTGTACTTTGCTAAATATATTTTGAAGTTAATACATGATATAATATTCAGTAAACATTCTCAAGTGTTCTCAGATCATATTTGAATAAGCTGTTTTGTCCTTCAGGGCACAGGTAATCAAATGCAGCATGATCACATGGTTCCTGTGATCTTGTCCTCATTTGGCCGCACTAATCCATGTGAACATTTCCCTACACTTTCTTTTTTGCACCTGATTGTGCAAATAATTGTACTGGATGTAAAAGTTAGCTCAAATTATTTTGCCTATGTAAATAATGTTTACTTCCATTACTGAAAGTTAAGAAGCAAGCTGAGAAAAGGACTGCTGATGACATGCATTAGACACAAGATGTATGCCTTTTCCTTTTCCTTAAATTAAATTCAGAGTCAGCAATTTCACTCCAGAATGAGAAAACGGTTTCTGAGAACGATTCTGTTTGTGTCAGCAGATACTTCATTGATCATCACAGGTTTGAAACAATCACCTCAGGTCCACACGTAATTGCTCCAAGTTTCAGTTTGAAAGGTCACGGGTCAAGACACATTTAATGACACAGTTTCACAGGGAAATCCTCTAGCTGCAGAAATTCTGAAATGCGTTATCAGAATTTAACACTGTACTGATGCTAACAGTTCACTCCTCTTCAACTTTCTCTAAATTATTTTTATTATGAGCTGCAAAAATTAGTTCTCTTTTACATCAGAAATTGATTGTAGGATGGAAAACACTAGCCTGACTACGTCAGACTTCGTACTTCCGCTCAATTTCATTTCACTTCTGTACTCAGTCTGAGATAGCGACCTATCTCCCAGTTTTCCTCCAGCCTCAAAACAGCCGGCCAATCAACGAACAGAGGGTGGGCTGAGAGCTGTGACGTAGACGCTAAAGCGTGTAATGTAAGATCGTAGTTTAGGTTAGGGAAATCGAAAACGACAGCGGATATGGAGACATGGGATGCTATTCACAGAGTGTTTGTTTCACATTTTGAATGGAGGTGATGTTGTGCCCCTACTCGTGACAGGTTTTGGGAAAAGTTTAATTTATCAACTGTCCGGTGAAGCGATAATTGTGATTGTGTCCCCCTTGGTTGCTCTCATGGAGGATCGGGTTAAGGAGGCAGTGAAACTTACTCAATGGTTTTGTTTTTGCAGCACACCTGTGTTTATAGTGGAAGTTCAAGGCGGCTGAGCCTTAATAAAACACAGGACATGGAGCTGCTGTTACGGGCTGCTGGTGTGTGTGAATAAAGGCACACGAAGAAGAAGATATACTAAAGGGTACTCGCGGGAGAATAAGGGCACATCCAACATAATACAATACATAAACTTAGGATACAACATCAACTTAACTTAATCACGGACAAAGAGGAACTCAAAAGACAGGGTATTTAAACACGAGGGAGAAATCTGGTGAATGGAGACGGGTGGGGATTAATCAATTAACCAAACAAGAAAAGGAAGATGACCAAATAAGGAAACAGAAAGTCACTTAATGTAACTGTTCGCTCCCTCCCGGAACGGTGCGTCCTCGCGGAGCCAGGGAGGAGCCCAGAGCAGGAAGAGCCAGATGTTGCTCCAGAGACCGGCCAGGATGATGACCCAAGGGGGAGTCGACGGCAGGAGGTGCCATGGTGGAGGAAGAGCTGATGAACCCAGGGGGCTGACAGACGGAGACTGCGCCAGTGGGTGAGGAGCCCATGATGGAGAAGATCAGCCGCAGAGCCAGGGTAAAGCCGAGGATCCGGAGGGCCATGGCGGAGCAGAAGGCTCAGGTGACCAAGGCGGAGGTGGGGCCCTGGAAGACCACTGCAGAGCCGGAGTGACTGAGGATGGAGGCGGAACCAGAGGGAAGAAGGAGCCTGTCAGAGCCGGAGGGATGGAGTGACGAGGCGAAGCCAGAGGAATGGAGTCCCGAGGCGGCAGATGGTCGACGACTGACCAAGTTCGAGCCAGAGGCATGAGGGAGCCCGGTGGAGCTGGTGGGATGCCGGACCACGGCGGAGACGAGGGAGCTAAGAGCCAAGGTGGAGCCGCTGGGTCGAAGGATCGAGGATTGAGTCCAGAGCTCGGAGGCTGGAGACGGAGACAGGGAGTCCACACGCCAAGGCTGAGCTGAAGGCTGGAAGTCCAGTGGCGAACCATCGCACCCAGATTGCGCTGACTGAGGGTGAGCTGCGGGACTGACTGGCACCAGCGGAGATGTGGTCGAGAAACTGGCTGGACTAGAAGGAGATGAGAGAGGAAGGATGGGAGGAAACACAGGGGGATCAGAGCCAGCAGAGAAACAGGAGATTCAGGGCAGGAGAAGATATACTAAAGGGTACTTTTAATAATCACGTGAGAATAAGGGCACATCCAACATAATACAACACATAAACTAAGGATACAACATGAGCATCAACAAAGAGGAAGATAGGGTAATTAAACACGAGGGAGAAATCAGGTGAATGGAGACAGGTGGGGATTAATCAATTAACCAAACAAGAAAAGGAAGATGACCAAATAAGGAAACAGAAAGTCACTGAATGCAACAGCTGCTGCTTCACCATCAGAGTCTCTGTATTTTTTATGATAAACATTAAAAGCACTGCAACACATTTGATCAAGTTTTTTGTAATTCAACATAGCTGAAACATGAGTGACATGAGAGCGTTGCAACTACATGAAATACAGTCTGTACACATAATGTGATTTTGAACACAAGCTTCTGGAGGGCGCATAAGTTTGAACTAGTGAGTTTAGGTATACTGGTGCCATGCCAGTGGTCGTCCTGTATGCAAGTCAAAGGCAGGACCGGGTCATTGTAGCAATATGGTCTGTGAAGCTTAACTTATAATTGATCACAACTCTTTGGTTTCTGGCTGTCCAGCTGTAAAATTTTTTTGATGAAATGATGGGTTAGCTGGAACCACCAGCAGTTATCTATTGAATTCCTAAACACCACTGACTCTTTAAATTTGTTGCAATGGGTTAGCCATCCTACACATCTACTAGGACACACTTTGGAATTACTATTGACTTTTGGTCTCTCTATAACGGACGTTGAAGTGACTGAATACCTCATATCTGACCACCTTCCCAATGTATTTATTATGTCTTCCTGAGATTCCTGATATAAGACCAAGCTAAGCATATACTAAGCATATACTTGGCACATTTTTGCGAAGATTTTACTGAGCTTTACAATAAACTGTTGAGTCATCATTCTCGGATCTTGATGCTGAACATCATTGCAGTTCTTTAAATAAAGTTTGGACGGACGTATTAAATTCCATTGCACCTTTAAAGCATTTTAAACTAAAACCCAAATCAGAACCTTGGATTGATAATAACATTCGCTTCTTGAAACAAAGAAAATGGAAAAAAGACAAATTGCAAATCTCTTTTGATATTCTGAAGAATTGTTTGTCCTTATATCTGAGAGCTGTGAAGGAAGGCTTTCTATTTTTCAGATCTTATTGAAAAGCATCACTGTACTCCTAAAATACTTTTCTCTGTTATTATATCTGCTCTAATTTTTCCACTTTTTAAAAGTCCTTCATTTGCACTTTCTGACAGTGTCAGGGAAAGTTACTTTTAAAAATAATGCATTACAATATTGCGTAACTTGAGTAAGTAATTACGTTACTTACAGTAGTTACTTTTTATGGAAAGTAATGCATTATGTTACCTTTGCGTTACTTTTTCAATCTGGAAAGGGCTTGTTTGTTATTAATATAAAAAGTTATATTGTTTGGTAAATGTAAAAGCCCTTTCACAACAAAAGCTAAATTAATAAGTTTCCAGCTGAAGAGAAAGTAATTTCACACCTGGACAACGTGAAAATTCAAGTTCAACACACTTAAGCAATAAAAAAATAAGCACAATGTAATAATCTAACATCTCTCCCCATGTTCGAAATCTGGGTGTGGTGTTTGATAATTCCTTAAAATTTGATAAACAAATTAGTGCTGTAGTAGGTTCTAGCTTCTTCCATCATTTCTCTCAAAAAGCTCTCTAGAGGTTGCTATCTATACCTTTATTACGTCTCAGCTGGATTATTGCAACACCCTCTATTACGGTATATCAAAGTCCCAAGCTCTCATTTACAAGAAGTTCAAAATGCAGCAACTAGATTCTTGAAGGGATATAAAAGGTGGATCATGCCACTTTCCTCTTGCAATCATTGCACTGGCTGCCAGTTCACTATCGAATTGTTTAAATCCTTGCGGTCTATAAATCACTTCCACAATCACAGTCAAGCTCCATTTTATTTGTCTAAGTTACTCCACCCCTATTCTTCGACGTGGGGACTAAGATCAGAGGGCAAATTGTGCTCCAGACCCCTAGAACCCGATTAAAACCAAAGGATCTAGAGCCTTTGAAGTGGCTGGTCCCACACTCTGGAACAACTTTACGGGCGTAGCGGATATGACCCGAATCAGACAAATTAAAGAGTCGATCAGAACTGTGGTTGAAACACGAGCCAAATCCCTCAGAAAGGCAACAGGAAGTCATAAAACATTCTGTGCCACAAGTCCCAAGCAAGATAACCAACCAACCAACGCTTTCACAGAACAGCTTTCAACATTAACACCACTAGAACAATTACTGACAATTTCTATTCAGAAAAGAGATTGTCAAATCTGGGGCAAGTAATTGAGATGCAACGCCGGACATCACATGTAAACCCATGAGAGTTATACAACATATCCTTAAACACTTCCCCCACCTGACTGAAATTCCTAAGGGGGGCCTTTTAACCTCTGGTCTCCACAGAAATCTTTGTCAAAAGAATGCCTTTTCTACATATATATGGACCAAAATGAACTCAAAAAGACTTATAAATGAATATCAGTCCATCGCTTCACTCCTTATTCATTTATATGTAACCCACACATTTGACTATCATGTTATAATCACTTATTGTGTATGTCTTTTAATAACTATTGGATAGCTTAATGATACATATTCATGTCTAGTATGTATGTATTCGAATTTGCTTGCTTGAAACAGTCATGACCATCAGTTATTTGTCAAATGTATCATATTCTTGTTATAGGAATGATGTCCAAAATTATACCCTGCAAGAGCGGGAAAATTCGGACCATGTGCTTGATAAGATAACATATGATTTATGATACCCCCGAGCCAAGACAATATCTGATTGGTCAAGACAACATTTGAGGTGTGGCCAACAGGCCAGTTTAAATACTTAGGACACCATAAAATCTTGCTTTTAGCTTTTAGCTTGCTTCTTAGCTTCTACTATTAGTCATGCCTGCTTTTAGTTTGCTTTTAGCTTTGCTTCTTAGCTTTAGCTTTTAGCCATGCTTTTAGTCATCACTGTTCTTTGAGCGCTGTTCCGGCGTTTTTCGGCCTGCACGCCTGCTGCTACTTAGCCACAATGAGAAGAAACACCATCTAGTCTTGCCAAACTTTACTTCTTTTCTTTTCCGTTTGAGAGTTTCGTGTTCTGAGTTAAGTTTTGTAACGTCGAGTCTCTGCTCTGACGTCTGACCTCGAGTGCCCATTCAACTTTAACCAGCCCACACAACTCTGCATCTTCAACCAACCCCCAACCACGGGCTTCCCAAGACATCACTTCAGCAACTACTGAACTTCCAGCCAATCAGCGACATCGGGAAACCCCCTTTCAACGACAACAAAGGGAACACAGGCAATGTACCTCCAGACTGACCTTTACTGGTGTATCTAATATAATTTTAACCTCATTGAGGAACACAATGCGAGGGCTAATTAAGTGATTGATGGTTGTTCATGTCTATGCAATTTAACGTATTAACTTGGGATTCCACATTTTCATTCTCTTGAACTCATTCTTCCCTAACTTTCGTTCTTCCTGCAACTTGTGTGAATGTGTGCGTGCGCGCGTTTATATGTTAGATTAGTTTATATGTCTTAGATTTATCTAATAAAGCCTTATTCATATTGAAAAGAGAAGTATCTTGTGTTTTGTGCTTACAAGTTAATGCCTTAAACTGCCGATCTTGTTACTGTGCTAATTGATAGTGTTTTCACTATAGTTTGGATATTAATATCCAGCGCAGATTTGATGTTAAAGGGCTCGTTCAGTGAATAGCAGGGCGTCCCAGTGATCAGCCGCGAAACAGTGATTCTGTTCAAATTCCCTTTAAAATCTTAAATGATTCCCTTTGAGCTAAATTGACCTGTTTCCCTTACACGGGGAAGTCATGGCCTAATGGTTAGAGAGTCGGACAAGCAAACAAAGGGTTGTGAGTTCGAGTCTCGGGCCGGCAGGAATTGTAGGTGGGGGGAGTGCATATAAAGTGAGCAAGGCACCGAACCCCCAACTGCTCCCTGGGCGCCACAGCATAAATGGCACAATATCATTTTGATGAGGTAACGATATCCTTATTTTTTTTTTTTTTGTATTTTTGAATGGTAATATACTAAGGTTTCCACACAAAAAAAGGAATAAGCACAACTTTTTTCTATATTGCTAATTACAATTGTTTCTTGAGCAGCACATCAGCATATTAGAATGATGTCACTGAAGACTGGAGTGATGTTGCTGAAAATGTAGCTTTGATCACATAAATAAATTACATTTTAAGATGTATTTACATAAATAACTGTTATTATAAATTGAAATTATATTCGACAATAATTATTCACTATACGGTGACCTTGGAATAAGAGAGTAACAGACTAATATTAGCGTAGATGCCATTCTTCTAATGATGTAGCAAGTACATAGGGTGTTATGCGAAGTTTTCCCGGTTCCGGTTTACCTAATTAATGCAACCTAAAAATCCTTTAACGGATTTGGATATTAAAAGCATATTAGTATGTTATGTGTAAGCCAGGTTAAAGAGATGGGTCTTTAATCTAGATTTAAACTGCAAGAGTGTGTCTGCCTCCCGAACAATGGAAAGAAAAGGATCTGCCGCCCGCAGTTGATAAATGCATGGATTAACATTTCTGCATTTGACATTGAGAGCATAGGCCGTACTTTAGATATATTTTTGTGATGGAAAAATGCAGTTTTACAAATGCTAGAAATATGGCTAAGGAAATAAGGTTATCAAATAATACATCTAGATTCATAAGTGATGATGAAGAATTAAGCAGGGATGTGCAGAGAGTTCCTCAGGGACAGGGGCTCAAATGGAAAATATGGGCAATGAAAAACAAACTATAGGTCAAAATTTCAGATACAGTACTATTTTATGCTTTTGCAAAGAAGTCACTTATGGCCATCAAGCCTGCATTTATTTGATCTAACTTTTAATATACTTTAAAATACATTTTATGCAATGCTGATTTATTATCAGTGTTGGAAACTTGTAATGCTTTTTCAGGATTATTTGATAAATAAAAAGAAAAAAAAAAAGAACAGCATTTGTTTAAAATATATCTTTTGTAACAATGTACACTACTGTTCAAAAGACTGAAGTCTGTATTTATTTTTATTTATCCATTTTTTTAAAGAGTTTTTATTCATCAAAGATTTGTTAAATTGATTTAATAGCTTTGATCACAGCAATACATATTTTTAAAACATATTCAAATAGAAAAACATTATTTAAAATAGAGTTAAATTTATTATAATTTTTTTTATAGTTTTATTTTCTGTATTTTTGTTCAAATAAATGAAGGATTTGGTAGAGCATTGCATTAGCAGTACAAGAGGTTGTGGGTTTGATTCCCAGGAAACATGTTAGGTAAAAATTTTTAGTCTGAATGCACTGTAAGTTGCTTTGGATAAAAGCGTCTGAAAAATGCATAAATTATTAATTAATTATTAATTAATCACATTACCATTTCGCCAGCCTATACTTCACATAACAGGCCTGTAAGTGGCACTTCGGGCTTCATTAACTACGATATTGTTTTATGTAAAGGTCAAAGTCAAAGTCAAAGTCACCTTTATTTATATAGCGCTTTAAACAAAATACATTGCGTCAAAGCAACTGAACAACATTCATTAGGAAAACAGTGTCAATAATGCAAAAATGATAGTTAAAGGCAGTTCATCATTGGATTGAGTTATGTCATCTCTGTTCAGTTAAATAGTGTCATGTGCATTTATTTGCAATCAAGTCAACGATATCGCTGTAGATGAAGTGTCCCCAACTAAGCAAGCCAGAGGCGACAGCGGCAAGGAACCGAAACTCCATCGGTGACAGAATGGAGAAAAAAACCTTGGGAGAAACCAGGCTCAGTTGGGGGGCCAGTTCTCCTCTGACCAGACGAAACCAGTAGTTCAATTCCAGGCTGCAGCAAAGTCAGATTGTGCAGAAGAATCATCTGTTTCCTGTGGTCTTGTCCTGGTGCTCCTCTGAGACAAGGTCTTTACAGGGGATCTGTATCTGGGGCTCTAGTTGTCCTGGTCTCCGCTGTCTTTCAGGGATGTAGAGGTCCTTTCTAGGTGCTGATCCAGCATCTGGTCTCGATACGTACTGGATCCGGGTGACTGCAGAGACCCTCTGATCTGGACACAGACTGGATCTGGTGGCCATGGTGACCTTGGAACAAGAGAGAAGCAAATATTAGCGTAGATGCCATTTGTCTAATGATGTAGCAAGTACATAGGGTGTTATGGGAAGTGTTTCCGGTTCCGGTTTACCTAATTAATGCAGCCTAAAAATCCTTTAACGGATTTGGATAATAAAAGCATATTAGTATGTTATGTGTATGCCAGGTTAAAGAGATGGGTCTTTAATTTAGATTTAAACTGCAAGAGTGTGTCTGACCCCCGAACAATGTTAGGTAGGTTATTCCAGAGTTTGGGCGCCAAATAGGAAAAGGATCTGCTGCCTGCAGTTGATTTTGATATTCTAGGTATTATCAAATTGCTTTTTGTTTTGAGAACGTAGCGGACGTAGAGGATTATAATGTAAAAGGAGCTCATTCAAATACTGAGGTGCTAAACCATTCAGGGCTTTATGAGTAATAAGCAATATTTTAAAATCTATGAGATGCTTGATAGGGAGCCAGTGCAGTGTTGACAGGACCGGGCTAATATGGTCATACTTCCTGGTTCTAGTAAGAACTCTTGCTGCATAGGCCGTAATTTAGATATATTTTTGAGATGGAAAAATGCAGTTTTACAAATGCTAGAAACGTGGCCTTCTAAGGAAAGATTGCGATCAAATAGCACACCTAGGTTCCTAACTGATGACGAAGAACCATCAAGTCTTAGACAGTGTTCTAGGTTATTACAAGCGGAGTTTTTAGGTCCTATAATTAACACCTCTGTTTTTTCAGAATTTAGCAGTAAGAAATTACTCGCCATCCAGTTTTTTATATCGACTATGCAATCCATTAGTTTTTCAAATTGGTGTGTTTCACCGGGCTGTGAAGAAATATAGAGCTGAGTATCATCAGCATAACAGTGAAAGCTAACACCATGTTTCCTGATGATATCTCCCAAGGGTAACATATAAAGCGTGAAGAGTAGCGGCCCTAGTACTGAGCCTTGGGGTACTCCATACTGCACTTGTGATCGATAGGATACATCTTCATTCACTGCTACGAACTGATGGCGGTCATATAAGTACGATTTAAACCATGCTAATGCACTTCCACTGATGCCAACAAAGTGTTCAAGTCTATGCAAAAGAATGTTGTGGTCAATTGTGTCAAACGCAGCACTAAGATCCAATAAAACTAACAGAGAGATACACCCACGATCAGATGATAAGAGCAGATCATTTGTAACTCTAAGGAGAGCAGTCTCAGTACTATGATACGGTCTAAATCCTGACTGGAAATCCTCACATATACCATTTTTCTCTAAGAAGGAATATAATTGTGAGGATACCACCTTTTCTAGTATCTTGGACAGAAAAGGGAGATTTGAAATTGGTCTATAATTAACTAGTTCTTTGGGGTCAAGTTGTGGTTTTTTGATGAGAGGCTTAATAACAGCCAGTTTGAAGGTTTTGGGGACATATCCTAATGACAATGAGGAATTAATAATAGTCAGAAGAGGATCTATGACTTCTGGAAGCACCTCTTTTAGGAGCTTAGATGGTATAGGGTCTAACATACATGTTGTTGGTTTAGATGATTTAACAAGTTTATACAATTCTGTAATACAATACTGTAGCTGACGGCTGAATGGTTGCAATTTTTTCTCTAATAGTATCGATTTTAGAAGTAAAGTAGTTCATAAAGTCATTACTGCTGTGGTGTTGGGAAATGTCAACACTTGTTGAGGCTTTATTTTTCGTTAATTTAGCCACTGTATTAAATAAATACCTGGGGTTATGTTTGTTTTCTTCTAAAAGAGAAGAAAAGTAATTGGATCTAGCAGTTTTTAATGCTTTTCTGTAGGATATGTTACTTTCCCGCCAAGCAATACGAAATACCTCTAGTTTTGTTTTCCTCCAGCTGCGTTCCATTTTACGGGCTGCTCTCTTTAGGGTGCGAGTATGCTCATTATACCATTGTGTCACACTGTTTTCCTTAACCTTCCTTAAGCGTAAAGGAGCAACTTTATTTAAAGTGCTAGAAAAGAGAGAGTCCATAGTTTCTGTTACATCATCAAGTTGTTCTGAGGTTTTGGATATGCTAAGGAATTTGGTTACATCAGGAAGATAACTTAAAAAGCAGTCTTTTGTGTTAGAAGTGATGGTTCTTCCATACTTGTAACAAGAAGTAGAATTTACAATTTTGGCTATATGAATTTTGCACAGAACTAAATAATGATCTGAGATATCATCACTTGGCTGAATAATTTCAACACCATCAACATCAATTCCATGTGACAGTATTAAATCTAGAGTATGATTTCGACAATGAGTAGGTCCTGAAACGTGTTGTCTAACACCAATAGAGTTCAGAATGTCTATAAATGCTGATCCCAATGCATCGTTTTCATTATCAACATGGATATTAAAATCACCAACTATTAAAATTTTATCTGCAGCCAGAACTAACTCGGATGTAAAATCACCAAACTCTTTAATAAAGTCTGTATGGTGCCCTGGTGGCCTGTATACAGTAGCCAGTACAAACATAACAGGGGATTTATCATTAACATTTGTTTCTCTGGATAATGTTATATGAAGCACCATTACTTCAAACGAGTTATACTTGTAGCCTGCCCTCTGAGAAATCCTGAAAACGTTGTTATAAATTGAAGCAACACCTCCACGTTTGCCTTTTATATGGAAGCAAAATAATGACTTATGTCTTTGAAACAAAAAAGCATGCTGAATAGCACTAACTGAAAAATAATGCATTGAATTAACAGTTCTTGCATTTTAATGCCTTGAATTTCCAGGGCTTGCATTGTTAGGTCCTGAAATTTTATATAGTTGTTCATTTAAGCTGTGAATATTTCAATTAAAAATATTTCACACACCTTTTCATAATTAAAAAATCAATCATTCATATTCACGTTCCAGAATTCACTTCCAAAATATTAAATCGGTTAAAAATACGATGTATAATATTCAACAGGCAAATTTCGGTCCGTTTTATTTCACTTTCCAAATTCGCTTCCACAAATTCAGTGGTTAAAATTCGGCAGATAATTCGCCCTTCCACATCCGGGAGCTGCAGGAATAGCAGTAGAGCACAGAGGCATGATCTCTATCTACTGTCAGTCGCTCACCAACAGGTGGTGCAAGCGGCTGTTAAATAAGGCCAAAGCAACAGGTGGATTAAGTAATACAGTTACAAAAACTGATCTGCAGAAATTAAGCAAGCGCTAAGTAGAATGTTTGATTATCGGGGCATGTGGAAAAGCTGATTGTGCCTATGTTTATTTCAACCTCTTTGCTGTTACCAAGTAAGCAGCTATGATCAGCAGTTCCTTCATCTTGGCTGAGCTTTCAACGTTGTTACGGGAAAGGATGAAGCTGAATGTTTGGTTCTTGTCACATGACATGCGGTGCGCTTGCGGCATTCTGAAAGTTGAGATGTTTTTAACTCGATGCTGCTCGGACGCGCCTGGAAAAAACGGGCGCGTCGCACCGCGTGCGCATCGCGACCTCGTCGCTTCCATTATGAGCGCGCATACCGCGCGCCTACATTGGAAATAACAACCTTGAGCATGCAAAAGACGCGATATGTGAACGCCCCCTAAGAACTGCGGTCTTCTACAGTACTTCAAATATGCCGTGGAGAGTCACAGAAAGTGACCAAATTCAAGAACATTGTTGCAGCATCTCTCATGCAACGAATAAACACCGCTAACTTGGAGAATACAGTGAAAACTCCTCTTCTCGCGTCTGCCCTAGACCCTCGGCACAAACATCTCAGGTTTCTCGATGAAAACATAAGAGAATTAAGAAAAAAAACTTTATTTGAACATTATCAGAACATTTTCCTTGATGCAAGTGGTGCGGATGCAGCCGCTGTCACCAACGATGAAGAGGATGCAATAACTCGTAGGAAAAGGCTGAGCCAGTACTTCAGCGATGATTACAGAGAGTCCAGCCGAGACGAGTGGGAACAGTTCTTGCTGGAGCCATGTATTCCATGTATTCCACCAGATGAGGATCCCATTCAGTGGTGAAACGAAAACACGAAGCGCTTCACAAAACGTATTCGCTTAGCACAGCGTTATTGTGAGTCCCGACAACGTCTGTGCGTCAGAGCGCGTTTTCTCCGCGGCTGGCCTTATTGTTAACAGACTAAGGAGCCGACTTTCCCCCAATCATGTTTACATGCCCGTATTTCTTAACAAGAACATTTGAAACAATAGAAAAAAAGATTTGCTGACAGTTTAAAAGTTAAGTGTACAATAGCCTAATTGCTGCAGGCTGCTTTACGTTTTTTCTTTGTTCACTTATAATTATTTTTTTGCTTTTAATCTGTACTTTTATTTGTTTGCACGCATTGTTAAAGGTTTTCAGCTACAAAACACGATGTGTAATGTTCAAGCTTATTGTGTGTAAGCTTGTTCAAAATGACGAAAACAAATGTTGCTGAAAAATGTCTGACTCATTAAACTTAATTTAAATAAACGAATATTCGAATATTATTTTTTTTGTGAGCTCAAATAGTCGAATGTGATATTTGTGGAAAACGCCCATCCCTAGTAAGTCAGTCTTGTATCTAGCAATGTACTACAACTGTTGGAACATGAAAACCCTTTCCAGGGATCTTTAATATGTAAATGATTGTATACTGTAAATATATGAAGGGAGGTATTGGCAAAATCTCACCTGTAGAAAATCACTATGAGAAATACAAGATTAAGAATTTGACTGTGTTATTTAGAATTTTAATTAAAACACATTGGACCTTTTAACCCAGTCAGTGGAATTGTCAGACGGTCCCTTGGGTGCGGTAGCACGTCAATAATTTCTTCAGTTTACATTTTCAGAATATACCTAGATTGTTTTTAACTCATTTTTTTATGTTAATATAAATTGGTTGCATATTGTTAAAACTAATCATGGTATTGATATCCTTGTGTGACTGTCGACTTTATAGACCAGTGGTAATGGAAATCAATTATAAAGAAAATGCAGTGCATTGGATTCTTTTTGATCCCATTTGCTTGCCTGTATATAGTTTGCATAATCATCAATAAAATCTATTCTGAGATCTGAGGTCTTATATCAAAGTATTAATTGATTGAGAAGCGTTACTTGTCATTGGGGAATCCTGGAGTGTGACGTGAGGGGATCCCCAGTATTACAGCACAGCGACGCACAAGCCATGACACAAAGTTAGGCAAACTAAACAACCGAAAGCAATATATGTCTTCCTTAGATGTAATGTTAGTTCTGTAATTCAGCGTTGGGTAAAACACCATAATAATCTCCTTTGAATGCTGCTTACTTGGTAACAGAAAAGAGGTTGAAATAAACATACGCACAATCAGCTTTTCCACATGCCCCGATAATCAAAACTTCTACTTAGCGCTTGCTTAATTTCTGCAGATCAGTTTTTGTAACTGTATTACTTAATCCACCTGTTGCTTTGGCCTTATTTAACAGCCGCTTGCACCACCTGTTGGTGAGCGACTGACAGTAGATAGAGATCATGCCTCTGTGCTCTACTGCTATTCCTGCAGCTCCCGGATGTGGAAGGGCGAATTATCTGCCGAATTTTAACCACTGAATTTGTGGAAGCGAATTTGGAAAGTGAAATAAAACGGACCGAAATTTGCCTGTTGAATATTATACATCGTATTTTTAACCGATTTAATATTTTGGAAGTGAATTCTGGAACGTGAATATGAATTATTGATTTTTTTAATTATGAAAAGGTGTGTGAAATATTTTTAATTGAAATATTCACAGCTTAAATGAACAACTATATAAAATTTCAGGACCTAACAATGCAAGCCCTGGAAATTCAAGGCATTAAAATGCAAGAACTGTTAATTCAATGCATTATTTTTCAGTTAGTGCTATTCAGCATGCTTTTTTGTTTCAAAGACATAAGTCATTATTTTGCTTCCATACTTTTAGACGTGGTTCATGTTTATAACAGTAATCTTGGGGGGTGGACTCATTTAAAATAATGTAATCATCAGGTTTTAGCCAGGTCTCTGTCAAACAGAGTACATCTATATTATGATCAGTGATCATATTATTTACAAAAAGTGTTTTCGTAGAAAGGGATCTGATATTCAATAAGCCAATAAAGGTTGCTTTGTTTTGTTTAGGTAGGTTATTCCAGAGTTTAGGCGCCAAATAAGAAAAAGATCTGCCGCCCGCAGTTGATAAATGCATGGATTAATATTTCTGCATTTGACATTGAGAGCATAGGCCGTAATTTAGATATATTTTTGTGATGGAAAAATGCAGTTTTACAAATGCTAGAAATATAGCTAAGGAAATAAGGTTATCAAATAACACATCTAGATTCATAAGTGATGATGAAGAATTAAGCAGGGATGTGCAGAGAGTTCCTCAGGGACAGGGGCTCAAATGGAAAATATGGGCAATGAAAAACAAACTATAGGTCAAAATTTCAGATACAGTAATATTTTATGCTTTTGCAAAGAAGTCACTTATGGCCATCAAGCCAGCATTTATTTTATCTAACTTTTAATATACTTTAAAATACATTTTATGCAATGCTGATTTATTATCAGTGTTGGAAACTTGTAATGCTTTTTCAGGATTCTTTGATAAATAAAAACTAAAAAAAATACATCATTTGTTTAAAATATATCTTTTGTAACAATGTACACTACTGTTCAAAAGACTGAAGTCGGTATTTATTTTTATTTATTCATTTTTTTAAAGAGTTTTTATTCATCAAAGATTTGTTAAATTTATTTAATAGCTTTGATCACAGCAATAAATATTTTTAAAACATATTAAAATAGAAAAACATTCTTTTAAATTGAGTAAAATTTCTTATAATTTTTTTTTATAGTTTTATTTTCTGTATTTTTGTTCAAATAAATGAAGGATTGGTAGAGCATTGCATTAGCAGTACAAGAGGTTGTGGGTTTGATTGCCAGGAAACATGTTAGGTAAAAAATTTTTGTCTGAATGCACTGTAAGTTGCTTTGGATAAAAGCATCTGATAAATGCATAAATTATTAATTAATTATTAATTAATCACATGACCATTTCGCCAGCCTATACTTCACATAACAGGCCTGTAAGTGGCACTTCGGGCTTCATTAACTACGATGGTTTCATGAAATAGTCATCAGTGTAAATATAAGTTAAATGAATAGACTACTGATTTCCATTATTGCAACGTTTGGCGCTGCACAGTTTTGTGAAGTGCTTTTATAGTCATTTAGCATCCATTTTCTCACCAATGTAATTTGATTTATAAAATGTGACAACCCACAGATCCAGATTGCTCCACAAATGTAAGGACAACTGTCCATGTAATTTTCAACTGATTTATGAATAAGAATGGAAAATGACCACTCCACTTCTATTACTGTCCAATGAAATTTGAACTAAAACGTGGTTGGTGTATTATACATGACAACCGGGCAATGATGAATTATGTTATATTCTAAAAATAACTAAATCTACACACTAGCTTTAATTATTGATAAAACAAGTTTTAAATATTGTTTAGTTTATTTATTCCTTCTGGCGATCCACTCTTTGAAAGAAGGTTTCCAAACAGACTGTAAAATATCAGTCAGTCAAGTAAAATGCACTCAACCATAGTAACGCCTCAGGTGACAAATATGTAAAAATAAACAGGAATTTTCAGACTTTTGAGCGATTGATTACTGTTTTGTACACATTATGTTAATTATAATTCAAATGCATTTTGTTTTATTGAGCCCAATATCATTGCTCTTTGTCTGAGAGGGGCACTTTTGAATGATTATGAAAAAGGGCAGGGGCTTGAGCCCCCAAATACCCCCCTCACCCCCCTTCTGCACATGCCTGATTACAAGAACGGATTGGAGCACTATATTATTGTTTTATGTAAAGGTGCTTTGTCAATGGTAGCACTCGCTGGCTCAAGGACTCCTCTCAGGGCCAATCACAACAGGCTTGGCCTGTCACGGCCGGGATCCAATGAGGCACAGAGATAGAACCAATTGCGAGTAAGTCTTTTATTTAGGGCAATCCAAAAGGGTAAACAGTCCAGGCAGAGGTCGATACCAAACTAAACCAAACCAAACATAAACAAACAAGGACACAAGGCAAGAGCACGACAAGATGACGGACATGAATTAACATCACATTAAACAAGGACTCCGTGACTAAGACTCAGACAGACCAGGTATAAATACACAAAAGGATAATGGGGAAACAGGAGACAGGTGAGGCACAATCAATTAACTAAACAAGGAGGAAGGTGACCAAATAAGGAGACAGGAAGTGATAATATGATAAACACCGTGGGAACTGAGGACACCTAGTGGGAACCCAGGGAACACAACCCAGACACTGTGACAGTACCCCCCTTCTACGGAGCGGCTCCCAGACGCTCCAAGACAGACACAAAACAGAGACCAGGAGGGAGGCAGACAGGTGGAGGCTCAGGGGGAGGGACGGAGGGCCAGAAAAGAAAAACATGGGGAACAGGCACCAGAATGTAAACACAACACAGAAAGACCAGGAGGGAGGAGGACCGGAGGGCCAGACTAACAGAAAGGAACATGGACAGACATTAACACAAAAACAAAAGGAAAAAACAACATGAAGCCCCCCAGGGCGGAGCAGACGACCACCACACCCTTGTGGTCAAGGCCAGAGTCCTCCAGGGCGGAGCGGAAGACCACCACAACCGTGTAGTCAGGGCAAGCGTCCCCCAGAAAGAGCAGAAGACCACCATGTCCGTGTGGTCAGAGCAGAAGCCCCCCAGGGCGGAGCAGAGGACCACCACGTCCTCGTGGTCGACGCCAGAGTCCCCCAGGGCGGAGCGGAAGACCACCACAACCGTGTACCACCACAACCGTTCCGCATCGGGAACGGGCACCGCTTCGGCATCGGGCACCGCCTCGGCCTCCGGAACGGCATCGGGCACCGCCTCGGCCTCCGGAACAGCATCGGGCACCGCCTCGGCATCGGGCCCCGCTTCGGCATCGGGCACCGCCTCGGCCTCCGGAACAGCATCGGGCACCGCCTCGGCCTCCGGAACAGCATCGACCTCCGGAACGGCATCGGGCACCGCCTCGGCCTCCGGAACAGCATCGGGCACCGCCTTGGCCTCCGGAACAGCATCGGGCACCGCCTCGGGAACGTCCTCTGGGCTTTGAGGAATGGTTGACGCCTGTCTCCTCCTCCTCCGCCCTCTATGATGGCGAGTCGGTGACACCTTGTCTGGAGACTCAGGCGTTGAGTCGGCCATCTTGTGCTGTGGCTCCAAGCTGGCGGCCATCTTGTGCTGTGGCGCTGGGCTGGCGGCCATCTTGTGCTGTGGCTCTGGGCTGGCAGCCATCTTGTGCTGTGGCTCTGGGCTGGCAGCCATCTTGTGCTGTGGCTCTGGGCTGGCGGCCATCTTGTGCTGAGGCGCTGGCTCAGCAGCCATGACGTTAACCGTCTTGGGAATCTCTAGGATCTTGGACAGGGTAGCGAAATAATCCAAGAATGAGTCAGCGGCCTTCTTGGGCGTTGGCCCTGAGCTGGCCATTTTGCACCGTGGCGCTGGACTCGCGGCAATCATGGGCAGTGGCGCCACCGTGGCGGACGTGCGCTTCCTCTCCCCTCTCCGTCCGCCATGGTGAGACGGTGGCTCTGATCCATCCCACACGAGACCCGGGTCGAAGGGAGGCCATGGTTGAGAGTGATGCTGAGTCTCCTCTCGACCACTCCCTCCTCGGCGACCTCCCCTGGTCCCCCGGAAAACCACCAGGCGAGTTCCCTCAAAACCGTCTCTCTCCCGCTCTGTGGCTGGGGATGAGACATAGGCAGACATACCGCTGGTTCTTACTGGGACGGAGTCCTTCTAATATGATAAACACCGTGGGAACTGAGGACACCTAGTGGGAACCCAGGGAACACACAGGACACAGGAACCGCTGGCACAATCAGAACTCGTTACGTATTTCTGAAGGAGGGGCTTTATAGAACAAGGAAGTCATCAGCCCGTTTTTATCACAGTGAAAACAGCGGTATACAGATAAGTTAATTGTGTGAAAAATACTTTTTTTTTTACACGCGAAACATGAACACATGTTATATTGCACACTGTAAACACAATCAAAGCTTAAAAAAAACACGAAAAACGGGACCTTTAAAATAAATTAGCCATTTTTTTAGTGCAAACAAACAAACAAAAACAAAAAACCACAAACTGTTTTATTTATGGCTGAAAAAATATGCATCATACATACATTTCTTAGTTAATGCTCAAACTGTAATTTAAACACATAAATCTTTAATTTAGACCTAAATATATTTTGAAAGTTGGGTGATTGACCTCACGAAAGAAGATATCAGTCATGTGAAGGAAAATAATGTACTTCTGTCCTAGTTTCTGTTTTCCTTTTTTGGTCATGTATCCTGTTCCTGTTTGGTTGATTGATTATTCATCTCATCTGAGTTTGTAATTATTCTGTCTTTATTAGTTCCTGTCTGTTCCTTAGTTGGTTGTCTGGTCTACTTAGTTACTAGTTTTTTTGTTTGAGCTTGCTGAAAAGTTTCCTTTGCTGGATTTCCCCAGCTTGTTTGTATTAAAAACTGTTAAATGGATTATTGACTCCTGCGTTCTCCCTGAAACTGTGCAAACTGTGACAAACAATAATAGCTTACAGTGTTGCTTATGTCTGAGTCTGCAGCAAAACAGCCAAAAATGAGATCTGTCTGAGATCTGTGCGAAGTGACGGCTTTTTGCTTGAACTTTGAGCAGATGATGTACTCCTGTGGAGCTCCTGATTTACATCCTGCCTGAGATCATTCAAATACACACAAAACAACATGGAAATGATCAGCGAACAGACTGATGGAGTGGAAATCACGAACTAAAGATCTGTGGGTTCATCTAGAGCAGGGGTGTCAAACTCAATTCCTGGAGGGCCTGAGCCCTGCTGAGTTTTGTTACAACCCTGCTCCAAAATAGAGAGCATGTAGTTTTCGAATAAGCCTGAAGGACTTGATTCCAGGTGAGTTTAATAAGGGCTCCGGCCCTCCAGGAATTGAGTTTGCCACCCCTGATCTAGAGCTACTATAGTTAACATACTGTACATCAAGTCTATATACAGAAGATATTACGACATACAGTATAATTTATCATTGGACAAAGTAAAAGGCAACTTTCTACAGCTGTCTACACTTTCATCACCCGAAGTCCAGCATCTTTTGAAATATCAGGATGTAACAAGGTGGAAGAGGAGAGAGCAGAGCAGTTGTAGTTGTGTTAGAGTCTCATATTATTATCAATATCATGTTTAGAATTCTGTTGTGTATATCTCTGATTAATATCTTAATTTTTCTTTGTGTTTTTGCCAAAGCCATTCATCTACTTTTAAAAAAATCCCCATTTCTTTCTCTCTGTTGAGTGTTGTGAGCTGGCGAGTGTGCCACTATTCTTTTGTACTTTGTAAATATTGTAAATAGTAGTGTAGGGATTCTGTGCCAGTTTTCTGGCACCTCTTTTTTACATATACTTTATTTTAAGGGTTTTTCAAAAATAAACACAGAACAGACAAACAACAGTGTCTCGGACTACACAAGTGAAAAAAAACAAAAACAAAAGTAGTACTGTGGTAAAAACCTGCAAGGTGCCCAGAAAGGTGTTCAGCTTCAACCTGAGGAGCCACTAGGTGCTGGTTGATCAGTTGATTTGTCCAAATGGCCCAGAAATGGACCCCAGACAGCGGAACATATTTCAATGGAATAAGTCATCAAGAATTTGAGTCTTTCCATTTGATTAACAGAGACCATGTCCATAATCCACATTCAAAAGGAAGGGAGTAAGGGTGACTTCCAGTTCTTAATGGGATGCAGGAGGTGTGCTGTGAAAACCAAAGATAGCAAGTTCTGCATCTTGTGGAAGATGCATAGTGTAAGCCTTGGAGTACCAGTCAAATATTTTTCACCAAAGCCCAGACAATAAAGGGTAAAACCAGAAAGCATGAGAAGTTGTATCCTCTGCCACCTTGCACCGGTCACACATTGGTGAAACAGAGGGGGACATTTTGTGCAGTTTGACTTTTTTGTGTAATGCAAGCGATCAACAACCTTGAACTGGATCAGTTGGTGTCTGCTGTTAACTGAGCAGTCCGGTATTGTGGCCAGACGCTTGTCCCACATATCATCAGAGAGCTCGACTCCCAGGTCTTCCTCCCAAGCTGCTTAAAATTCTTAGTGGAGGCTTCAACAAAGCTTTCAATTAAACAAATACATTTGGAAATATGATGCCTAGAATCTGGAGGATCTAGAAAAATGTCACACACTTTTCAGGGAGTTTTCAGCGAAATTACAAGTTTTGGATTTTACATAATGCCTAATTTGAAGATAATGAAAGAAGTGTGCATGAGGCAAATCAAATTTATCTTCTTTTAAATTTATTTTGATGGACTCTAAGCCCTTCTTCTTCCAGACAAATAAGTTCTATCAGTCCAGGGGGGTAAAAAAGAATGATTATAACAAATTGGCATATGAACAGAGGTCTCTGGAAAAGACTTTCCTCACCTGATTTAAAATTTTTACTGAATTCTTTAACACAAAATTTCGTTGTGGGCCTATCCAACTTGGAGAACAACATGGCTGCTAAGGAAGTGCCAACAGCCAGGCCAGTCTCCATTTGTGCCCACAGTGAGACATCAGGGGTCAAACTGGTCAGAGTCCACCCAATACATTAAAGCCCTAACATTGGTGGCCCAATAATAATAATAAAGCTTAAATACAGGCATACCCAGACAACCTCCAGATTGGGATTTTTGTAGATGCATTTTAGAGATCCTGTATGTGTCTTAAAGTTCCAAACATAAGAGAGGATTACAGAGTCCAGTTCACATAAGAAAGCAGAGGTAAGAAAAACAGGGAGATTCTGGCAAAGATATAGGAATCTGGGAAGAGAAACTATTTTTACTTAATTTATATGCCCAATCATTAACAAAGGTAAAAGTTTCCAGCTCCTTATATTGAGTTGACTCTTTCAGTTTGATGGTAATGTATTCTACAAATTTACTGTCAGTAAGCAGAGATTGATTGAAACGCCAAGAATAAGATAGCTTCGGGAGAGATGGACTTGGTAAGGGGGCTGTGATCTGAGATCAATATGCTGTGGTACCTGGTATCAGTAACATGCGAAATTAACTCAGAATCAACCAGAAAGTAATATATTCTTCTATAAGATTTGTGGACATCTGAATAGTAAGAATAATCTCCGTCAACAGGGTGCTGAATTCACCAAATATCCACTAATTTCGTCAATTAAGCAGGTTATTTAAAACTTGTACCTAGAATTGAATGGTGATTGATAAACTTGAGATATCCAACTGCAAGGCAACCTTTTCAGCTCAGTTGCTTTAATATGAGTCTCCTGTAGAAAAATCACATCTGTCGATAATGATTTAAGGTGTCTAAATACTTTTTCTCTCTTTATAGCATGTCCTAGCCCCTTAACATGTTCGAACATAATTGAGTTAACTTTCCTTAGTTCATATCACACCTTTTCATGAATCGCGCTGCCTCCATCAGATCTTCAAGTATTGTAGGTGTCTCTCCTCCATGTGAATGGATTTGCAGCCTCGCTGGGTACCGCAGCGTGAACTTCATTCCCTTTTTGCACATGGTTTGGATCATGTCCTGAAAAGCATTCCGTTGAGACATCAGCTCAGTGGTATAATCAGTAAAAATCAGGACCCTTTTGCCCTTGTATTCGAGTGGTTGCACTGTCCCGCGATGCAGAATCAGCTCCTTCTCTTGAAAGTGGTGAAAGCGCACCAGGATTGTGCACAGTTTCTCACCAACTACCAGTTTAGGCTGAAGAGAACGATGTGCTTGATCCACTTTAACCAGGCGAGGAAAATGCTCTTCTCTGAGCAGTTGGGGAATCAGCCTGGAGACAAATTCAGTGAGTTTACCCTCCTCCTCGCACTCTTGTATCCGCACGATCTTAATATTATACCTTCTTAACTGAGCTTCTAGATCCAACACTTTAGCACAGAGCTGATTATTTTGCTAAGACAGCTCTGAGTACTTGGTTTCCAACTCTTGCATCCGTGCTTCATAGTTGTTCGTAGCCAGCTCTTTATTAGCCACATGAGCCTGTAGCTCAGCCTCCGATGTCTCAAGCTTCTGCAAGTTGAGTTTGAAAGCATCAAAGTGGGGTTAACTCCCTGCAAGATTGACTCGGACATCTCTTTATATACTGTATCTCCTTGCACATAGCATAAGCGGTATCTGGTATTTTTTCCACCATGACAAGTGAGCTAGCTTTAGTGTTAGCTCCTGATACTTGGTCGTCAGAGTTCTTTACTTTGGAGGCATTTGACTTCGGCATTATTGAATTGAGACAGAGATTCACATTAAATAGCAAAGTAGAAACCCTTTGATGGCATAAAACTAAGTAAAAACACGGATAAATAATAACTCTGTCGAGGCCTTGGAGAGGAGCCCTAACAAAACGCCTCTCTGTAGCTCAGACATATCACACCCTGTTTTCTTTATTGTAAATGTCATTTTTTTCTCCTGTTTATGCTTTAGATCGGGATTTGGTGGTGACTGCTAACATTTGTTTCCTTTTTCTTTGGCATAGGCTACTTAGAGTCCCTGGGTTTAGTTAGTGATATGTTTTATGAAGTTATTATATAGTTTTTCTTCTCTCCTCATGACGGAAACAGCTCAGATCTCCCATAAAACATGAAATACAACTGTGTGTGTGTTTAATATAATTGGAATTACATGGGAACGCCTTGTCCAGTCAGATTTTCCTAAGGGTGGAGACTCAAGCTGCTAAGAGAAACACAAATAAAAAGAGGGATATATAGTAGAAGAGACAGCAGAAGGGGAAAATCACACACTTGTCATATCTGACCATCACACTTATCTGGTTATTGGTCTTTAAAAAACAAGATGGAGGAACTCTCTTATCTGTTCTTACTTTTGGGTGAGTACAAATGACACGCATCAATCAAATGATGTACAATTATAGATGTCGTTTATCTATTCTTTATAAAAATATTTAAAGAATCAAATGCAACATAAACTTGATCCACATCTCAGAAAGCAATGGAAATATTTTGTTTTTGTAACAGGTGTCTTTTCCATTCAGGGGAGTTCAGAAAACTTGAAAGGTAAAAAGTAGTAACTAGTGTCCCATTAATTAACATACATTCATTAACATTAACCAAAAAAATTGTTAATGATGGTTAATAAAATACAACTGCTCATTGTAAGTTCATAGTAAGTATAGATCCATTAAAATATTAACTTCAGATTTTAATGTAGTAGTAAATGGAACTGAGTGTTTTGGATTGGAACTTCATATCTGAACCCAAAATTAAATGTACTGAAACTTCACAAATTTGAGTCTTGACCCTCTGTCTCTTTAAATGTTTTTAGAGAATTTGGCATTAAAAGGAAAGGCTGTACAGTCGAGCACATTTTACACCTGGGGAGCTGCAAAGGCCATCGACGGCATCAGATACGCTCCAGGTCCAGGCTCAAGCTGCTCCCACACAGGTAACGATCTCAGCCCGTGGTGGAGGCTGGACCTGCTGGATTCTTACTCCATTTACAAAGTGACCATCACCAACAGAGCCGACTGCTGTCCGGAGCAAACGACTGGAGCAGAGATCCGCATCGGAAACTCTCTGGAAAACAACGGCAACAACAATCCCAGGTGAAGTTATGAAAACAGTTATGAACGTGTCAGGAGAACTGGATTTGAGCAGGTCAGCTGATTGTGTCGTGGTTTCTCTCTTTCTCTCTGTAGATGTGGTGTCACTTCATCTTTCCCAGCAGGCAGTTCTGTCAGTTTCTCTTGCGGTGGAATGGAAGGTCGTTATGTGAACATGTACATTCCCAACATCCTGCAGCATCTCACGCTGTGTGAGGTGGAGGTTTATGGAGCAGGTAATTTCTAACACCTCATTCTAGATTGCTGTCACATTAGTGAAATTTCACATGGAAAAACATAGGTCCATTGTCAATAACATATGTAACGTAATAGCAATGTACAAAACACAGCTCACAAAGTTGTCACTCAAACCAAAAAAAATATCCTTTATACAAGTTAAGACTTGCCATGCCCTCACAAAATGCCTTGTTTTAAAACAACCCCCCGTTTACTCACTGTGGGAAGATTTGCATAACGCCGCCCAAATGTTCACGCAGAGAAAGAAGGAGTAACTTTAATTATCGCTGTAGTATTGTTGCCACCGCCGTCATGTAGTGGAGACACTGTTTCATTTGGTCTTTCAAAAGAGGACACAACTAGAAATCAGTGATTAAGTAATGTTAATAACACTGTTCCAGAACAGGTCAACCCAAATATTTGTGTGTGTGCATATATATATATATATATATTTTTTTTTTCATCTAGACTCTTGTGAAGACTTCATATGACCCAGCACCTGTGAGTAGATGATGGCTACACTGCAAGGACTCCAGACACAAAATTATGACATTTTCATTGCTTTAAAATGCACAAAGATTTTGCTTGAATGCATATCTGGTGTTTGTAAATATTATAATATCAATTATATTTAGATTTCAACTGCTCTTTCTGATACAAGCTCCTATAAAGACTATAAAGGATTTTGTAAAAGAAAAACATGCATTTTCTGTAAAGCTGCATTGAAACAATGTGTTGTGAAATGTGTTATACAAAGGGGGCTTTTTGTACAGTGTGCTTGTTCATAACAACAACCACAAAAAAATGTATAGGCTACACACACACATTTGAAAGTACATTATTGGCTCAATTGATTGCTTTATATCTCAGCCTTCATTGAGGGTGCGTTAAAAGATTCACTGAGGTCATATTCAAAGTGCACTTGATTGTAAACACAAACATTTTCATACATTTTTACTGTAGCATTTTAAGTTATGGACCCATACATTTGGTTGATATGAAAATATAATAACAGGAAAAAATAGCATTATTGCCCCAAATGGTGGTTATATCTTAGATTGCTTTGAGGGTGTGTTAAATTTAATTCAATCTTCTGCTCAATCTCATCTTCCCAATAAAACATTAGTTTAAATGTCCACTGAGGAAAGCCATATTGTTGTACTGTCCTTTAATCTGTTAAGAATGATTTCTGATGACAGCGCTGCTCACAGCATTTATTGGCTGTATTTTACAAGATGTTGTAGGAAGTTAAAACTATTTCCTTGTTTACAACCCTGTTTCAGTCTATTTCAATATAAATATCTTTACTGCTGACTCTTGTCGCCATCTAAAGGAGGAATAATGTCATAAAAAAAAAACACTGAACAGCCACCGACGCCCTGGAGCTCGCATCTCCCAAAATACTTTGAATCAATTTCAAGTGAATGTTGTAAATGAAATATGAAGGTGATCTGAGGAGAGTTTTCCCCATCATCTCTTTCTTCAAGCACACTGAGCTGTAAATAAAATGATTAATTATATTAAATAGACCAGGGGTTGGCAACCTACGGCACGGCACGCAGAGGGATAATCGCTGGCACGCAAGCAATAAGGAAAACTGTATAATGACGTACAGTTTGATGTAATAACTTCTCATAGTCACACAGCCTGTTAGGAGCTACAAATACTAAGAAAGTGTGAGAATTAACTTGCATGGATGCACGTGCAAACACTGCACATACTAGGTGCTTCAGATCAAAGCCTCGGTCTAACAGCACTCGTCAATGTCAAAATCACTGAGATGGCCAATCAGATCAAAGTAGGCGGGGTTTACTGTTCACAGAAGCAGAGCGCGAAGCGTCAGTTTAACGTTAAAGAGAGTGAGGTAAGATGAAGCTGCAAATCAATTAACATTAGTCAACTTTTAATAATACGTTTTACCATAGAAATGTTAAATGACCTAAAGCTATATCCAGTGATGAAAAATTTTCTGAAATATGGCCATTTTGAGAGAAAGAAAGTGGGGGGGGGGGGGGGGGGGGTAAATTGTCTCTCTCTCTGCAGACAATGAAGCGATTTTGCCCCTTTGTTGTTGAGAAATATAATGTAGCGATTCAGTATCGATTAATAAAAGTAGCGTGACAACACTCTGAATGCTACTTTTTGCACAGCACGATCTCAGATCTCTGTGTGCGAGTGGTGTGTGTTGTGTGTGTGTGTGTGTCTGTGTGTGCACGTTCATCAATTAAAGCAGTGCATTAACGTTGATTAAACGTTAAAAAAACGTTTTTTTAATCGTATAATAAAAAATTGTGTATGTACCGTTTAAATACAGAATTATATCGGGGTGTGTGTGGGGGGGGCTGTGTTGGCACAGTGGTTAACCATAAAAATAAAAAATGGCACGTCATGCCGAAGAGGTTGCTGATCCCTGAAATAGACATACCTTTCCATTTCATTTGTAATCTATACATATTCATTTTAATATTTTTACTTCAAAATCAACATTTCTTTTGTTCTCTTCAGTAAAGGAACTTAACAAGCATATGAGAGTGAACATATATAGACAGAAGGGAACAGCAAATGCTAAATGCAAATAATAAAATGCAACTGATAAAGTAAACATGTATCTTTAGAAAACCAAAATATATGATCTTATCATTGCATCCTTTGTTTTTGACATGAAATCAAATAACATTTGACATTGTCTACAATAATCTACAGACTTTAGTGCTAATGCATCTGTCATTTAAGATTGATTAATGGGTGCAACATGAAGAGATCATATAGAGATCCTCAAAAATCATGAACAAAAGTAAACAAAGTTAAACAAAATATGACCCAGAGAGGATATTAAATACAGTTTCACTTCCACTAAGGATGGATATGGTTTAGTGTTGAACACAAATGCTTTCTATGTAGTGAAGAGCATGAAACCTTAGAAATGTTGCATTTTAAAAACAATTAATCAATTACATCCCTGCATCTTGGAGTTCAACTGATTTGCAAATGATTTGATTATAGTGAGTTTAAAAATATAAACAAAAACTTCCATCACGTTTTTTTTTCCATCAAATGATAAGGATGTTTCTAATTATATTTGTGTATCAGCTTTAATGCACTTATCAAAATAACAAAAGCAGTCAAATGTCAAAGTTTTGGTTTTTGTGACAAAAATAAGTATTTAAGATTTATTATTAAACTTAGTCTGAAAACCATTTGCCTTTTATAAACAGATATATACTGTAAGTGAATAAATAATTGCATGTTACAGATATAGCAGAAAAAATCTGGATCATGTTTGCATTTTCTTCTGTTGCTGGCCATAATTGAAATCAGGATTAGGTATAAAATAATGTCACATACTGTATGTGAAAATGAGTTGAAAATTGAACAAATGGTTGCAATGTGGCTCAGATTCAGACATGAGTCATGTGTTTGTGCTGTTTTTCTGCTGATTAAGACAGAATACAAGACTTCTTCACCTTGTAAATGGTTCTCAAAAGCAAAAATGCTACAAAAAGCATCATATCTTGTGAGAAGCTCAAGCAAAACAGACACTAGTTTTGGAATCAACAGCCCAAAATAAGTTCATTCATTTATAGCTTGATTTTCCATGTTTGATCACATCTTCTCCATAGACCTCCACCTCACACAGAGTAAGAAACCTTGAATCTCCAGAAATGATCAGATTCACGTATCGACCCTCCATATTGTTACAAATGTAGGTGGAGGAAACACCAGCTGGAATGCTAGATATCACAGCGAATCTAAAGAGTCAGAGAAAACATAATTTAGACTTCTAGTCTTTCTTTATGTGTGTTTTCAGGGATTTTTATGGATATTAAGCCACCGAAAGAGGATCGATCTCACATGGGATTGTTGTTGCCGTTGTTCTCCAGAGAGTTTCCGATGCGAATCTCCGCTCAATTTATTTGTTCAGGACAGCATTCTGATCTGTTTGTAATTACGACGCTACTTACTCTGTACACAGAACTCAGATCCACCCTCCACCAGGGGTTAGTCTGAAATTTGGTTGAGGAACATGCTGACCATGATTTTGTTAATTATGGATTGAAATCAATGGCATGTTCAGCAGACCAGAGGCCATAAATTTATGACTGTGTGACGTTTCTTCCAGCTGCCAAATTATCTGGAAGATGACACAATCAAGTCAAGTCACCTTTATTTATATAGCGCTTTAAACAAAATACATTGCTTAAAAGCAACTGAACAACATTCATTAGGAAAACAGTGTCAATAATGCAAAATGATAGTTAAAGGCAGTTCATCATTGAATTCAGTGATGTCATCTCTGTTCAATTAAATAGTGTCTGTGCATTTATTTGCAATCAAGTCAACGATATCGCTGTAGATGAAGTGTCCCCAACTAAGCAAGCCAGAGGCGACAGCGGCAAGGAACCGAAACTCCATCGGTGACAGAATGGAGAAAAAAACCTTGGGAGAAACCAGGCTCAGTTGGGGGGCCAGTTCTCCTCTGACCAGACGAAACCAGTAGTTCAATTCCAGGCTGCAGCAAAGTCAGATTGTGCAGAAGAATCATCTGTTTCCTGTGGTCTTGTCCTGGTGCTCCTCTGAGACAAGGTCTTTACAGGGGATCTGTATCTGGGGCTCTAGTTGTCCTGGTCTCCGCTGTCTTTCAGGGATGTAGAGGTCCTTTCTAGGTGCTGATCCACCATCTGGTCTGGATACGTACTGGATCAGGGTGACTGCAGTGACCCTCAGATCTGGACACAGACTGGATCTGGTGGCCACGGTGACCTCGGAACAAGAGAGAAACAGACAAATATTAGCGTAGATGCCATTCTTCTAATAATGTAGCAAGTACATAGGTTGTTATGGGAAGTGTTTCCGGTTCCGGTTTACCTAATTAATGCAGCCTAAAAATCCTTTAATGGATTTGGATAATAAAAGCATATTAGTTTGTTATGTGTATGCCAGGTTAAAGAGATGGGTCTTTAATCTAGATTTAAACTGCAAGAGTGTGTCTGCCTCCCGAACAATGTTGGGTAGGTTATTCCAGAGTTTGGGCACCAAATAGGAAAAGGATCTGCCGCCTGCAGTTGATTTTGATATTCTAGGTATTATCAAATTGCCTGAGTTTTGAGGACGTAGCGGACGTGGAGGATTATAATGTAAAAGGAGCTCATTCAAATACTGAGGTGCTAAACCATTCAGGGCTTTATAAGTAATAAGCAATATTTTAAAATCTATGCGATGCTTGATAGGGAGCCAGTGCAGTGTTGACAGGACCGGGCTAATATGGTCATACTTCCTGGTTCTAGTAAGAACTCTTGCTGCTGCATTTTGGACTAGCTGTAGTTTGTTTACTAAGCGTGCAGAACAACCACCCAATAAAGCATTACAATAATCTAACCTTGAGGTCATAAATGCATGGATTAACATTTCTGCATTTGACATTGAGAGCATAGGCCGTAATTTAGATATATTTTTGAGATGGAAAAATGCAGTTTTACAAATGCTAGAAACGTGGCTTTCTAAGGAAAGATTGCGATCAAGTAGCACACCTGGGTTCCTAACTGATGATGAAGAATTGACAGAGCAACCATCAAGTCTTAGACAGTGTTCCAGGTTATTACAAGCAGAGTTTTTAGGTCCTATAATTAACACCTCTGTTTTTTCAGAATTTAGCAGTAAGAAATTACTCGTCATCCGGTTTTTTATATCGACTATGCAATCCATTAGTTTTTCAAATTGGTGTGTTTCACCGGGCTGCGAAGAAATATAGAGCTAAGTATCATCAGCATAACAGTGAAAGCTAACACCATGTTTCCTGATGATATCTCCCAAGGGTAACATATAAAGCGTGAAGAGTAGCGGCCCTAGTACTGAGCCTTGAGGTACTCCATACTGCACTTGTGATCGATAGGATACATCTTCATTCACTGCTACGAACTGATGGCGGTCATATAAGTACGATTTAAACCATGCTAATGCACTTCCACTGATGCCAACAAAGTATTCAAGTCTATGCAAAAGAATGTTGTGGTCAATTGTGTCAAACGCAGCACTAAGATCCAATAAAACTAATAGAGAGATACACCCACGATCAGATGATAAGAGCAGATCATTTGTAACTCTAAGAAGAGCAGTCTCAGTACTATGATACGGTCTAAATCCTGACTGGAAATCCTCACATATACCATTTTTCTCTAAGAAGGAATATAATTGTGTGGATACCACCTTTTCTAGTATCTTGGACAGAAAAGGGAGATTCGAGATTGGTCTATAATTAACTAGTTCTTTGGGGTCAAGTTGTGGTTTTTTGATGAGAGGCTTAATAACAGCCAGTTTGAAGGTTTTGGGGACATGTCCTAATGACAATGAGGAATTAATAATAGTCAGAAGAGGATCTATGACTTCTGGAAGCACCTCTTTCAGGAGCTTAGATGGTATAGGGTCTAACATACATGTTGTTGGTTTAGATGATTTAACAAGTTTATACAATTCTTCCTCTCCTATGGTAGAGAATGAGTGGAACTGTTCCACAGGGGGTCTATAGTGCACTGTCTGATGCGATACTGTAGCTGACGGCTGAATGGTTGCAATTTTATCTCTAATAGTATCGATTTTAGAAGTAAAGTAGTTCATAAACTCATTACTGCTGTGGTGTTGGGAAATGTCAACACTTGTTGAGGCTTTATTTTTCGTTAATTTAGCCACTGTATTGAATAAATACCTGGGGTTATGTTTGTTTTCTTCTAAAAGAGAAGAAAAGTAATCGGATCTAGCAGTTTTTAATGCTTTTCTGTAGGATATGTTACTTTCCCGCCAAGCAATACGAAATACCTCTAGTTTTGTTTTCCTCCAGCTGCGCTCCATTTTTCGGGCTGCTCTCTTTAGGGTGCGAGTATGCTCATTATACCATGGTGTCAAACTGTTTTCCTTAACCTTCCTTAAGCGTAAAGGAGCAACTTTATTTAAAGTGCTAGAAAAGAGAGAGTCCATAGTTTCTGTTACATCATCAAGTTGTTCTGAGGTTTTGGATATGCTAAGGAATTTGGATACATCAGGAAGATAACTTAAAAAGCAGTCTTTTGTGTTAGAAGTGATGGTTCTTCCATACTTGTAACAAGAAGTAGAATTTACAATTTTGGCTATATGAATTTTGCACAGAACTAAATAATGATCTGAGATATCATCACTTGGCTGAATAATTTCAACACCATCAACATCAATTCCATGTGACAGTATTAAATCTAGAGTATTATTTCGACAATGAGTAGGTCCTGAAACGTGTTGTCTAACACCAATAGAGTTCAGAATGTCTATAAATGCTGATCCCAATGCATCGTTTTCATTATCAACATGGATATTAAAATCACCAACTATTAAAACTTTATCTGCAGCCAGAACTAACTCAGATGTAAAATCACCAAACTCTTTAATAAAGTCTGTATGGTGCCCTGGTGGCCTGTATACAGTAGCCAGTACAAACATAACAGGGGATTTATCATTAACATTTGTTTCTTTGGATAATGTTATATGAAGTACCATTACTTCAAACGAGTTATACTTGTAGCCTGCCCTCTGAGAAATCCTGAAAACGTTGTTATAAATTGAAGCAACACCTCCACCTTTGCCTTTTAGACGTGGCTCATGTTTATAACAGTAATCTTGGGGGGTGGACTCATTTAAAATAATGTAATCATCAGGTTTTAGCCAGGTTTCTGTCAAACAGAGTACATCTATATTATGATCAGTGATCATATTATTTACAAAAAGTGTTTTCGTAGAAAGGGATCTGATATTCAATAAGCCAAGCTTTATCATTTGTTTATCCATATTGCTTCTGTTTTTTATTTGTTGAACCTCAATTAAATTGTTAATCTTAACTTGGTTTGGACGTTTTTTGTTTTTTCTAGTTCGGGGAACAGACACAGTCTCTATAGTGTGATATCTAGGTGAAAAAGTCTCTATGTGCTGAGAATTAACTGACCTCTGTGACGGGAGGCAGCTAGCAGACGGTCGGTTTAGCCAGTCTGTCTGCTTCCTGACCTGGGCCCCAGTTAGTCAAGTATAAACACTAAGACTATTTGCCATATTTCTAGAGAGAAGAGTGGCGCCACCCCAGGAGGGATGAAGACCATCTCTTTTAAACAGGCCAGGTCTGCCCCAAAAGCTCGTCCAATTGTCTATGAAACCTATGTTATTCTGTGGGCACCACTTAGACATCCAGCCATTGAGTGATGACAATCTGCTATGCATCTCATCACCACGGTAAGCAGGGAGGGGACCAGAGCATATTACAGTGTCTGACATCGTGCTTGCAAGTTCACACACCTCTTTAATGTTATTTTTAGTGATCTCCGACTGGCGAAGTCGAACATCATTAGCGCCGGCATGAATAACAATCTTACTGTATTTACGTTTAGCATTAGCCAGCACTTTTAAATTTGCCAAGATGTCAGGTGCTCTGGCTCCCGGTAAACATTTGACTATGGTGGCTGGTGTCTCTATATTCACGTTCCGTACAATAGAATCACCAATAACTAGAGCACTTTCATCAGGTTTCTCAGTGGGTGCATCACTGAGTGGGGAGAACCTGTTTAATGTTTTGATCGGAATAGAAGAGCGGTGTTTTGACCCACGACTACGCTGCCTCACCGTCACCCAGTTGCCCTGCTGCTGGGGCTCTGTTTCCGGAACCGAACAATGTACAGGAATCCCTGAGCTAGACGCATCCAAAGCCGTATCTAGAGCCCTAACATTAGAGCCCATACATGGCCGTGAATAAATCACAGTATTTGAAATTTATGACTCTTTAATTTATTACTTCTACTTTCATCTTATAATTATTCTGCATGTGATTTAATAGTAATATTGCAGCATTCTGCAGGTACAAAGTTTTATTTGTTAAGGCCACAAAGGCCCTACACCGGTTTATGTCCACTTTCCTCCAAAGTGTGGGCATACTGTGAGGACTGCTGGGGCCCTAGGTCCACATTTTCAGCTGGGATGCTACTTTGGAAAAATAGAGGGCACACTTTTGGCCCACAGTATTCCCACACTGTCCCCACTGTGCCCACACGCAGCCCACGCTGTCCCCACACTTTCCCCACTGTGCCCACACCCAGCCCACACTGTGCACACACCCAGCCCACTGTGCTCACACCCAGCCCACACTGTCCCAACACTGTCCCCACTGTGCCCACACGCAGCCCACGCTGTCCCCACACTGTCCCCACTGTGCCCACACGCAGCCCACGCTGTCCCCACACCCAGCCCACTGTGCCCACACCAAGCCCACACTGTCCCCACACTGTCCCCACTGTGCCCACACGCAGCCCACGCTGTCCCCACACCCAGCCCACACTGTCCCCACACTCTCCCCACTGCCCTCACTGTGTACATACCTGTGGTCATGTTATGGGCCCACAATTGGTCCTATTGGGGGACCACTCAGATTTGTGTTGGCCAGCCCAAACTCAACCCACACTTTTGGGCTGTCCCACTCGGGCCCCGCATTTCACGCCGGTATTGGGGCCCACAGTGGGCTGCCCACACGGGCAAGATTTTTTGCCCGCAGTGGGCCCACACGAGCCCCAAAGGGGCATGTTTGCTGGGGGCTTCGCGCCCTTCTTGCCACTTCCCGCCGAAACGGGTGTGGCCCAACCTATAAAAGGAGCTCGAAAAGGCTGACTCACCTGATTTTTCATCTCTTCAGCGAAGCTCACGCATCGCTGGATCACGGAGGAAGCAAGCGCCGTCTGAGAAGCATATCAGCGGGACGAGCCATTCTGAAGCTGCTGGCCTCGCCGCCTTCCACTGTCGTTCCTGCTGCGCTGTCCGGCGCCTATATCCTTTGTATCCTTTATATATCCTGTGTGTGTTCGCCCTGCGACGCACACTCACAAAAGAGCTGCGTCTTTTTAAAGATGCCCTCGTGCGGCTCGTGCAGAGCCCCGCTCAACGAAGGAGATCGTCACGTCATCTGCGTCTCCTGTCTGGGTGAGGACCATGCAGCGCTCGCGCTCGCTGACGGCAGCTGCCCTCATTGCGAGCTACTGCCTATGGTGACTCTGAGGACTCGCCTGGCGTGCTTCTCGAAGCTTGCATCATCCGCTGCGCCCCAGCACCGTAAGAAGCGCCGCTCGCAGCGCCTACCGGAACCGCCTCCAGCTCAGCCGAGCTCGCCGGTTCCCTCCGCTTCGCCGGCCTCCCCTGCATCGCTTCCCGATGTTCAGCGTCAGCTGTCTGCCGACGCGTCATCCGAGGAGGTGGATCTCAGGCCCGCGTCGGAGGAAGAGGACACGTGCTCTCTGCTTGCTTCGGACAATGAGGGTTGGGCGAGCTCCGTGGATCTCGCGCCCTCTGCTCAGAGGCCCAGCAGACGGGGGGATATCGATAAGGAGCTGATGCGAGTGCTCGCGCTGGCCGCGGCGAGCCTCGGCCTCGAGTGGTCTGCACCAGCGCCCCCTTCACGTTCCCGGGTGGATGGTAGCTATCTCCCGGATGAGCGTTCTTCATCAAGCTCAAAGCACGCCCCCTTTCTTCCTGAGCTTCACGAAGAAGTGGCGAAAGCTTGGAATGCTCCATTTTCGGCGAGAATCCGTTCATCTGTTTCGCCAGCATTCTCCACACTGGACGGTGCTAAAAACAGAGGCTACCTGTCACTTCCGCCGGTGGAACAGGCTATAGCAGCGCACCTTTGCCCGCCCTCTGCTGGACGGCAGACTAAGGCGGCGTTGCCATCCAAAGCCTGCCGCATGACGTCATCGCTGCTCGCACGGATCTTCTCTGCTGCTGGGCAGGCTGCGTCTGCGCTACACACCATGGCCACGCTGCAGATTTTCCAGGGCGATCTCCTCCGCAAGCTGGATGAGATGGGACCTGAAGCGATCTGTCTCACGGACCTGAGGAGTGCTTCGGATCTTTCCCTCCACGCTACTAAGTCCACTGCACAGGCCATGGGACGGGTTATGGCTTCCGCTATGGTGGCTGAGAGGCATTTGTGACGCTTTCTGACCTCAAGGAGTCTGAGCGCGCTGCGTTCCTCGACGCGCCGCTGACTCCTGCTGGCCTCTTCGGATCATCTGTCAACGAGTTTGTGGAGAGATTCGCCGGAAAGCTTCGCAGGCGTTCAAGCACTTCTTACCGAAGTGCTCCGGTTCTGCAGCTAGCCGCTCTAGACCGGCCCCACAGAGCTCTCAGTCACGCCCACCGCCTCCAACTGCGTCATCGCGTCAGCGTCAGCAACGCAGCTCGGGACTCCGTTCTCGCTCTTCAAGCCATTGCCCCGCGCCGCGGAAGCCGCGGCAGATGATTGCGGTGAAGACAGAAGCCCCAAAAACATCTTAGCACTGCTGGGAAAGCGCCGGTGTACGAGTTCCGCTGCGGCCGAGCTCTCACCCAAGCGCGCCGCTGTTACAGTTCCAAGAGTTGTGACTGCCTCAGTGTCTTCTGCAATGCGCAAGCCTGCACGAGTGCCCGCTTGCCTGCACACAAAAGCCGTTATCACGGCTACCCAGATGTTTCACGAAAAGAGTGTTTTTTCTGGTGTTCCGGCCACGGCCGATGGTGCTATAAATGTAGTGACGATGCCCACTCCTCAGTGCCCATCTCCACATGTAAGCACAGCCCTGCACACAGGGCCTGCGCCCATAAAAGCGACTTAAGACGATCGCGCACACTGCATAGTAAGCGTGCCCACCCCTCAATGCCCACAATTACTATGTCACACGCGTCATGTGGTTTCTGTAAAAATGAAACCCGTGCACGCTCGTCTGGCCACGGCCGATGGTGCTATAAATGCAATGACGATGCCCACTCCTCAGTGCCCATCTCCACATGTAAGCACAGCCCTGCACACAGGGCTCGCGCACATAAAATCGACACAGATCGGTCGAGGGCACCGCATAGTAAACGTGCCCACTCCCCAGTGCCCACATACACTATGTCACATAAGGCGCGTGGCTTCTGTAAAAACGAGGCCTGTGCACGTACGCTCTGCACAGACAGACAGCGAGTTGAAAGTGGTAAATGTGCACATATGCAGCCCACAGTCACTTTCAGACATATCGAGTCCCACGGGACCTGCTCAGCCCTCCCCCAGTCGGTTAAGCACCGAGACGGGTTCGAGGAGGAGCGATCTGCCCGCTGTGATCAGCGCGCTCCCCGCCTTAAATGCGCAGCACGCCGGAGCGCCGCGGTTGCCCAGTCAACAGTGCACGCTTCGCATCCAGCCCTTAGCCATTCATGCAGATGCATGGTCAGCGCTTCCAGGGGTTTCGGATTGGGTGCTAGGCATTATAAAGAGAGGCTACTCGCTACAGTTTTTTCGAAGCCCTCCGCGATTTTAAGCGCGTCGAAACTACGGTCAAAACAGAAGTAGCACACATACTTCGGGCCGAAATATCAAAACTGTTGAGCAAAGGGGCTGTAGAGCCTGTGTCTCAAGCTCAAAGCGAGGGGGGGCTGTACAGAGGATACTTTCTGGTGCCCAAGAGAGACAGGGGTCTCAGGCCCATACTGGATCTAAGACAGCTGAACAAGGCATTGACGAAACGCAGTTTCAAAATGCTTACGACCAGGAAGCTCCTCGCGCAGATTCACAGAGGGGACTGGTTTATGTCAATAGATCTGAAGGACGCATATTTTCAGATACAGATAGCGTCAAACCACAGGCGATATTTGAGATTCGCCTTCGAGGGCCAGGCATACCAGTTTACAGTCCTGCCGTTCGGCTTGTCCGTGGCTCCTCGTACGTTTACGAGGTGCATGGACGCAGTGCTCGCTCTTCTCAGACTCTGAGGCATGCGAGTGCTGAATTATTTGGACGACTGGCTGGTTCTGGCCCGAACACGAGCGGAGCTCGTGGACCACAGGGCCGTTTTACTCGATCACCTCGAGAAGCTCGGCCTCAGTGTCAATTGGGCGAAGAGTTCGCTGAACCCCAGTCAGACGATTCTGTTTTTGGGTATAGTACTGAACTCGTGTTCAATGAGTGCGCGGCTGTCACCACAGCGCGTGATGGGCATTCAGCGCGCAGCGAGTTCTTTCCGCTGCGGCGCGACTGTGTCGCTCAAACACTGTCAGAAGATGCTGGGCCTCAGCCGGAGCAGCTGTTTGTCTCGTTCGGTGGACGTTCCAAGGGAATGGCTGTTTCGTGACAGACTCTATCCAGATGGATAGTTGACGCCATAGCGTTAGCTTACGCTTCCAGGGGCCTTCAGTGCCCGTTGGGCGTCAGAGCACACTCCACAAGAGGCGTCGCCTCGTCGTAGGCGTGGTCTACTGGGATCTCCTTGCAGGATATATGTATGGCGGCAGGTTGGGCCTCGCCGTCTACATTTATCAGGTTCTATAACCTGGAGGTTCCTGCCTTGCAAGCAAGGCTGCTGTCGGTATAGTAGAAACAGGGCCCTGAGGGGAATTCTGAGTTCATGAGCGCTATGCGCTGCCGACTGTTATATGGGCAGTATTGCGTAAGACCCGCATTGCCACATTGGTCAGGCCTTGCCTCGGCTGTGTGATGTCATATTGCCGCATCTACGGATGCTGCTAGATATGGGACGGACGGCTTCCCCCCTTTCTGTCCTGGACTCTCTGTGAGTCCCTCAGGTGACTGTGCACTGTAAATCCTGGGCGTTGCTTCAGGTTTATTGGTGTGTGATCCCTGCGCGCACGGCGTTTTACATTGGGTTCCCGTAGCGTCTTAGCTAAGACGCAGTACGAGAGAGCTCTCGTAAGAGAACGTACTCGGTTACTAAACGTAACCTCGGTTCTCTCTAGAAGAACGAACGAGTACTGCGTTCTCTGCCGTGCGCACGATTCACTCTGGTTCGCTTCGGCGATGAAATAAATCAGGTGAGCCAGCCTTTTCGAGCTCCTTTTATAGGTTGGGCCACACCCGTTTCGGCTTATTGGTCTGATGTTGCATCAGCCTGCGCTCGATAGGCTGTGCAGTTGCCGCAGAGCAAGCCAATGAGCGAACGAGCCGTCTCGCCTATGGCTGTGTACTGCTGCAAATGCGCTTTACAAAAATACAAAATTAAGGATAATTTTTTGCTTCAGTATTTCGTGAAAAGAGACTTTTCCCGTAGCGTCTTAGCTAAGACGCAGTACTCGTTCGCTCTTCTAGAGAGAACCGAGGTTACGTGTAGTAACCGAGTATGTTTTATGCTCACAAGGGGAAAAAAAACAAAAACAAACTCAGTATAGCTATATTTAAGCTAACCAGGGGGGTATTCCAGAAAGCTTGGTTAACTTACCATTTGCTAAACTATAACCTCTGGGTTGATTTACCCCAAACAGGCATACCATGAGTATGTCGGTTCCAAAACACCTGAGAAGAGTTAGTTTAATCAACCTCTGACTGGTTACCCAGAGTTAATGCGCATGCACGGTGCATGTATAAAGACATTTTCAATGGATCTCAGATTTCACGAGTCACCATGGAAACTCAAAGCGAAAAAAAGAGAGCGGCGTATTTCACAGAGGCGGAGTTGGAAGTTTTAATGCATGCTTATGAGGAGTTTAAGCCAATAATATTAAAAAGAAGCAATACAGCTGCATCGGCTAAAGCAAGAGAGCTGGCTTGGCAAAAAATAACGGACAGAGTAAATGCGTGAGTGTATTAAATTACAAATTTGGTATTGGCTCCCGTTTTATTGAAATGCAAAATAATGATGTATGACTTATACATCCTTTTGAATATGTTATATCACTATGAAAGCATTTACTTTTCCTGCCATTTATTTCTTTAGCTTGAAATAATAATGTATATTTCTTATTTAATAAGGTGTAATCCTTCTGGAGCCACAATAACTTTAAGCCAAGTCAAAATGAAACACAAAAACATTCTGCAAAAAGGTAATATTTGATTACACAATTACTGAACTATTATTATAACAGGATTTAGTATATTCATTCTAGTCATGCAGCTAACAGAAAGAAGACTGAAGCCTGTCTAACTGGCGGGGAGGCCACCACCACCTCCCCTCACCCCATCTGAGGAGCTGGCTCTGTCCCTTAATAAAGGGCGACCAGTGGTTGCTGGCATTCCAGGGGGCAGTTCATCACACATACTATGCACCACAAGTGATGGTGAAAAAAGGGTGACATGTAAGTTTACCTCTATGATTTGTTTTGATAAATTACTATCTCTGTCACTTAAAGGCCTTTTGAACAAGATTAATTTTGTATGTAGGCTTATTTTATTTAACTGCATATGATGTATTATTTTCTTTGATAATATTGAGAATTGAACAGGTCGTGTGTTCTTATAGATACTGATGGACGGATTGTATTATTAGACTCTCCAGAAAGAACACAGTCTGTCACAGTTGTAAGTGATTTGTTGTCAGGTACTTTTAGGTTTTTTATTTTTATTTTTTGCCAAATAATGTATACTTGAATATTTGTCTTGTAGGATGAAGATGATGATGACGATGAAGAGACCACATCTGCTGTGACAGAAGTGGACAATGCTGGTAGATCCCCTGAGGTATGATCCATACCATTATGATGTATGGCCCCTTTTTGCATTAGAGTAGCAAACTGTCATTGTCCTTTCATAGTACATACCTAGGGATTTGCCCAGTGATGAGGGTCCTTCAGCCTCAGCACACAATCTAAGCAGGGTAAGAACTCCATATTTGAATTTTATTGTCTGACCAAACAATCTCATTTATTACATTTTTCCACCTTAGTTGCCAGCAAAGGAGCTGTATAAGGTCCATCTTCAAAAACAAATAAGAAAAAGTGACATGGAGATGGACCTTATACAGCTTCAAATGGAAGAGAAAAGGCTCCTTATTAAAAAAGCAGCACTTGAAATAGAATTACTTGAGAATCGCCTTAAGGTGAGAACTTGTCTGAATATTAATCTGTTGCATGTTAAAAGTGGTCTGTCTGTCTGTCTGTCTGTCTGTCTCTATCTATCTATCTATCTATCTATCTATCTATCTATCTATCTATCTATCTGTATGTATGTATGTATGTATGTGTAAAGCAATATAAAAAAAAAAACATTTTAATGAATTGTACTTTTATTGTTTTTCAGGAAATGAAGAAATAAACTGCCTGGCAGACCAGTGCAAAAAAAAAACTAATAAAAGTAGTTTTGACAAATCCTGTCTCTCAAAAGTCTTCCGTCTCTGTTGGCCTCTAAAATCTGTCTGTGTTCCTCTGGGCCATTTTCCTCAATACAAGGAGGGTGGCTCTCTCCTCTTATAGTGGCAATATTGTGAAGCACAACACAAGCCACAATAATGTCGCATGCCCTCTCTGGACTAACCCGAAGCCCACGCAGACACTGAAACCGAGATTTGAGGATCCCTATAGTCATCTCCACCGTGCATGTTCGGCTATGAGCCAGGTTAAACCGTGTCTGTGGTCCAGGCTTAGGTTCAGGGTAGGGTGTCATTAAATAGGGCAGACAAGGGTATCCTCTGTCCCCCAGCAAGTAACCATTGTACTGTCCTGTAATGATTGAAGTGTACAACACAAATATAGAAAAAACGAAAAAACTAAAATTGTATAAAGCAAATCATACCCTGCTGAAATGTCTGGCATAATGATGACTCGCGGAAAATTCTGGCATCATGCACAGATCCTGGCTATTTTGCCTCGACATTGGTGATGATTTGGGTTGCCTCAAATATTACCTCAAGTTAGTGGAAAAAGTAATGACTTTGATGATTTTAAGAAGGGGAAAAAATTAAGTTGTTACCTGCACATTGATACTATGAATAGATTTCCTATTAACATAGTCTCCCTCATTTATTGATGGAGCTTTAATAGGAATGTGAGTGCCATCAATGCACCCAATTACATTTGGAAACCCTGAAACAGAAAGTTATGGAAGTATGAAGTGTGTGCATAATGAATACATGTATAGATATTAATAATATGACTAAATATTGAATATGCGTCATATATTTTACTACAAAGGACAAACCTGCCACTCTGTGGAATTCGTCTTTAATAACACGCAGAGGTTTATGGCCAGGGAACTGTACAAACGTGGGTAACAACTGTTTAAGTGCCAAACACACTGTACGAATGGCTCTACACACAGTTGCCTTTCCCACATGCTCTGAATCGCCCACACTGTACAAAAAATGGCCAGACGCAAAAAACCTAAGTGCTATGCACGGAATGTTTTCTGTGCTTAGCGCAGAGCCGCGGTTTGTCACATTTGCGATATGCGGTTTTGAAAGACGTGTTAAATAAATTAATGAATCTTTTGAAAAACATTAACGCTCGTTAAAATATTCATTAGGGTATGCAAACACATCAATACGCAGTCTTAGAACCCTCTCCCGACGAAAAAACCTCGTATAATTTGTGCTTCTACGTCCACAGGATCCTCGTCAAAAGGGCACGCCATGCTCACCAACCTTCTGAAACGAAGTTACACTGAAACATAACCTGCTCTCGAGCAGGTTATTTTCAGAGAGTCAGTTGCTATGGTTACATACATACCCATAAAGTTACCTCTGTTTTTGGAACCGAACGTTGAGGTTATCCACGAACTTACCCTTAAACATACCCAGGTATGTCACATAACCTGCTTTCTGGAATACCCCCCAGGCCTCTTTACACTCTAGCCAGAGTCGCATGCCCAAAGTTTTAGTTTCTGTGTATAGATCCTGATTTTAAATTCTAGTAATCTCTCACCAATTCATTTCCCCATGCACATGATAAATCCCCAAAAAATGGAATTGAGGAGGAGGGTTACACTGGTATTGTTGTGATTTGTGTTATTCCTGGGACCTGGAGGCAGGAGTTCTCTCCCTCTTTCATCGCAACTTTTGTTACCCTTCTTTCCTGCCCAAAAAAACAAAAAGGAAATTTTAACATTATAAAATTTCTTAAACTCTGTGAAATGTACAGATTTATTCTCTGTGTTGAATGTGTTTGTTTATCAGACACTAGATTATCAACAACAACATATGGACAAATGATAAATGTGGAAAGTATTTCCTGTCTCGCACCAATATCAATGTTTCTTTAAACCTTTCTTGTTCAGTCTATTTTTAACCAAATTTGTATTGCTTTGACAGGTTGTATCCAGCATAATGTGTTTTTGCCACTGATTTCAACACTACATGTAGTTTCATAACAAGGTTCGGGAGGAGCACGTCAGATACTTAGCCTAATTAGCACAGGTGGAGCCACTTAAAGGTCCCATGACATGGATTATTTCCTTTTCTTTAAATGCTTTTTAATGTTTCCTTAGGTGTACTTATATTGTTAGTATGATTTTTACATTTAAAATGTAGAAATAAAAAGCATTTTTATATCCTGATTATACCCCTCTGGCTTGAATGCTCTGTTTGAAGGGGCGTGTCTGCTGTGAGACTTTGAGTAAATGACAACTGTTGTGATTAGCTGACATCTTTGCAATTAAAATGCGTATTACATGTGGACCCCTCTCAAATATATATATATATATATATATATACTACAGCTGTCGAGATTAAAGAATCATGGATTTGTTGATTATATAATTATTTTTTCGATCTTTTCCCATCACATGAAAGGCTGCAGTGATGAGCATTGAGTAGACAGAGTTTGTTTATCGCGTGAATGCAGTGATCTCGTCATTATTGCAACACGTTTTCTCTCACAAAATGCTTTCACCACAACTAACAGCAAACACATGAATACATGAATACAGTTTTTGTGCAGCATAACAGCATCATTCATTGTAACGGCAGTTTGGGCAAGTGTGCAGATATACTCGCGATGTGTGACAGCTCCAAAAAAAATGGAGTGTTCTTTGATCGCTCTCTGTAGTTAAATCACAATTTAAATAACAGATTTGTTTCATGCTACTAAGAGAAACAACGTGAGGTTGATCGTTTAGTCACTGGCTTGATTCACTGATGCATAAACAGTATTAAACGATTTAGAAAGAAAGTCTGTGTGAACTTGAATGATTAGCTACACATCAGAAATCACTGATCACAGATCAGGCATTAAATGAACACTGTTACTCACTGTTTGTGCCGGTGCTGTCGAATCCATATCGTAAAAGTCTGTTTGTAACGCCTGTGCTGACATTGCGATTGAATTATATGTAAATATTTGGGCAGGCAAAGCAGAGAAAGGGGAGGTAACATTTCTCTTTACAACGTCACAAGAGGAGATTCCAGATCAGCCCGTTTGAGCTTCCATTTTCTCAAAGGTAGAGAAAGATAGCAAAATCTCGATTTACTCCGATTAAAATTTTTAGAAACTTGGGGACCATATACATGCTAGGGGAAGTCATATTAATGTTAAAAAACCTCAGAAAGTGAAATTTTCATGTCATAGGACCTTTAAGATAATCAACCTTAGAATATAAATACAGCTGAATTAGCCTACCTGTCTCCATTAACTGTTTATCAGCATCCCGGGTTCGCTCTGTCTGTCATCTTATCACAGACCCAATTTTCCTTCCACCGAGGAGATCCATACCGGGGATTTTTCAAATCGGCTACTTTTGCTGATACCCATGATCATTAAACACGGCCGTCGAGCACCACCAAACGTCATCGCAACAGCTGCACTTCTCGCCAAGCCACATGTGGTGGCCAATAGACCGTGCAAAGCCCGAGCTCGCCTCGCCTGACACCACGATTGATCCGATCAAGACCGGGCTCTCCTCGAGCGCTGGAATCGCACCTCAGTTCTTACCCGCCGCGGCTCAGCCTTTCACCGCGGCTTTTCCGGCCGAGGCGCAGTTTGAGGCTGCCTCCTCTAGCGGCGCAGACCTTGCGTAATAAATCAATACATTTTCAGGTGAAGACGCTAAATACAGGTTCGCGGCTAGAAAGTAGTGCAGGAGCTGTGTGGAGTTCCAATCGCTTGCCTGTGCTTGCAAGGATGATTTGAGCCCGTAGGCGGTGAAGAAGTCTCAATCCACAAACACACGTACGTCTGCAGATACAAGGTATTTCATTGCACTTCAACAGGTAATCTGGTATGCGCAATATTTTAAACAAGCCTCACCAACTGAGTTTTATGCCACAGTTATGTTAGAATGCATCTCATTCTTGTTTTTGTGGTGTCGTGTCGGTCTCATCATGAGGCGCATGGTCCAGAGCGTGTACGACCAATGCATCAGTTTCAACTAGACTTTATTCCAAATATATTTACCTGTTTTGAATACTATATTTAACGTAATCGTTTACATCCATATTAGGGTTTAATAGTTGAACTTAAATGAAATCCACTATTGTTTTCACCATTGACCGATTTTCAGATCATTTAGATAGATAACTTCCGTGTGGAGATATAGCAAATTTTTCACAAGACAAGCGAGATGACAGTAGTACCCGATTACATGAACTAGCTGTTTTAAATATAGTAATTTTATATTTAACATCAGTTTATCAGCACATCTGAAAGCATATACTTTTAGACTATCAGTGATTCCATAGGCTCTCTTTCTTTCACCTGCATGGTTTAAAACAGCAAATAGTCATGCCATGACAAGAACAGAGTCTCTCTCTTACTCCACCCAAGCATGATTACATCGTCGATACGTATCGTCGATCTCACGCGCTGACAAGATGACGATTGACAATGACCATATTGCTGATTCATGGCACTTATTCGGGGTACACTGAAACAGGAAATTCAATTTATTTTTCGTACACTTAATTTTTCAAATACCATGACTGTAGCAAGATTTTCTGACTTGATATCGGAAGCAGCTCATTGAATTTGTTAAACAATTATGCAAGTAATCCCCATAGCATCTACCCTTTAGACAACCAAATTGTTCTTATTGAGTTGTTCGTATTGAACCCCTGTCAGGCACTGCAAGAGTGCATCCGGTGGAGCCAACCTTTGCCTTTTCCGTTCAAAAAAAAAAACCCTCCTTCACTGTCGCGTTCACTATGTCACGGGTGTTCGTAATGTAACGCAGGATAATAGGTGGGAGGTTTCACTTACCTGATTGAAGCACAGACCAGTCAAATCCCAAACAGGTGTGTTAAATCCAGTAATGAATGAGCGCGGGCTATAAGCGGGAGCGAGTATTCATTTTGGCATGTTGTCTCGTCAGGAGAGATGCGCCACCGGTAAGCTGCTGTTTTTATCCATTGAGTTTGTTGTCTGTTGCGTTACTGCTGTGCTGCCGTTATATGTGCGCGGTTTGTATGATTGAAAACTGTTACTTTGGTCACGCTGATAAAACCTTGTGTGCGGTCTGATGTTTAATATTGTCGGCTCGATAGTATCCGTGGCTATATAAAAGGCAAATGTTTGAAATTGGAGCGTTTCACTGTCACACGAGTTACTTCCTGTTTGCAGTGCTGGATGGGTAATGTAGTTGATCACTTTACATTTTGTAATGGATTACTATGCTCAGCGATGCCACTTAGAACTACACTCACTGTTTTCACTTTGAGCCAACAGACTGAGAACGCTATTGGTTTAATGTGTAACATTGACATTGTATATTTGGTGTGTGTGAAGTTGTTGCATTTCTGTGTTAATATGCATGTGCTTTGTGTAGTCATTTAGTTTAAATACTAAGTATATTATGATATTTATAAGATTAAATACTGACTATATTGAAATTTATATTTTACTTATATTTGTATATATTATAATATGTAATGTATTTATATTCAGATTTTATGGTATATTATGCATGTGGCTATCAATATTGTTGTTTACATTGTAACCTCTCCATTTCTCCAGGTTTATAACCTGCTGATGTGTGTGGACTAATCAACTGTTTATGAAAAATAAATCAGGGTAAATAAAAAACCACAAAGAGTTGTAACAACGTGTCCTCTCCTGACGCCCCGTTCGGTGGGGATATTCTTAAAGAACCGAACAGTTATAAACCGCGGCCTACTGCACTGGATTGAATGCAGCTAAAACAGCCACGGACTGCTTCATTAAGGAAACTCAATCAACCCAGGATCAGCTGGCCTCTCACTTCTTTGACTGACCCCAAGTTTATCATTAATCAAACTGCCCGTTGATCAAGGATAAAGGAGCTCGTGTGCACATTGGCATTGACGTCTCTCCAGTCAACACAAAGGGAGTAACAATGGCAGACTTGGAAAAGCTTAAAAGTGTGCGATCAAGAGCACAGGCTTCATTCACCAAAAGGGCTCATACTCTCACCAAACCGGGACTCTTGGAACCGACTGAAGTTCTCAGTGAATGGAAGATTTTCAGGACAGACTTTTCTAAAGTCATAGATGCGGGACATGAGTATGCTGAAGCCCTGAGAGAGTCAACGGATGAGGAGGTCATAAAATCTGCAAACCAAATTGATGAAAAGACAGCGGAGTGTGAGAACAGGTTCCTCGAGGTAAAGAATGCCACCCAGGAAACCTTTTGGGCCAGCTATGCAGAGGAGGTGTTTTTTAAGCAGGTCAAAACAGCTGAGTCGGCCATCACTCAGGCAGAGGAAGAGGAAGTTAACCCTCGGAAGTCAGTCAAGGACCGTAGGCTAAGAAATAGAGGTCTTGAGAGAGAGGTCATTGAACTCAGAGAAATGCTAGTAGAGTGGAGGGAGTTGGTTCCTGGTTCGAGGGCATTAGATCTCAGGACACGCCACAAGACACTAAAGAAGAGGGTCCTGGCGTTGTCTGATAAACTGGAGGAGGACGAAGCAGACCAAGTGAAGGGTAGAGAAAGAAACCTGGAAGATGAAAGCAGCGCGGTTGGTGATCCGATACGAGATGCTCCTTTCATCTCTCTCCCTGACATGTCTGCCGATCTCCAGCTGAAGCCCAAAACGTATGCGGGGGCATTGAACATGAACACACGGCCCCTCTCACAGCAGAGCAGCCCGGAAAGGACCAAAGGAAACTTTAATCTCAAGCCTCAAATCAGCCTTGAAAGAGCACGGCTACCGACTTTCTCTGGTGACATGAGGGACTATTACCGCTGGAAGACTGAGTGGGAGGACCTACAAGAATTGGGTAACCCACAAGGTGTGGAATGTATAAAAAAGTTCCACTTATTAAATAGTCTCCACGAAAAGGTCAAGAAGGATCTCGTCCTATCTAGCTGTGGATCCGCCGACGATATGTTCAGGCTGCTGGACAGCAAATACGGGAACAAAGCAAAAATAGTCCTAATGATCACCAACGAAGTCCAGTCTCTTCCCCCTGTCAAAGGAAACAATCCAAGAAGAACCATTGAATTGATCCAGGCTGTTGAAAGAGCACTGTACAACCTCCAGATTCTTGGTGAAGAGGATGCCGTGAAGAACCGTGTTGTTGCTCAATCTCTTGAAAGCAAGCTTCCCAGTTCACTCAAGAAGGAGTGGATTATGCACAAAACTGACCCAGCAAACAGGTTCTCTCCAAAGTATCATTTTGATTGCCTCCTAGGATTCTTGAAAAGGCAAGAGGAGATTCTTGAGGAATTGGATCAGTTGGAGCCAAGCCCTGTGGACAAAGGCCCTGTGGAAAAGGGTGCTGCAGACTACCCAGATAAGAGAGGGAGGAAGGCTTTCACTAAATCCACAGCAGGTCAGAAGGACGACTATCCCTGCTGTACTGTCTGTGAAGATGACTCTCATGCTGGCAAGCTATTTGCGTGCAAGACCTTCAGGGAGCAAGATCTTTTAAGAAAAAGGGCCCATGTGAAGAAGCTAGGGTTGTGCTCCAAGTGTTTGAGGCCCCACCCCAAGGATGGTAAAGAAAGTTGCACACCCAGATACCTCTGCCCAAAAGTAGACTGTCGGAAAGGAGGGGTGTCGGACCACAATTACCTTCTGTGTCCTAAGCCACCGACTCCAAGGAAGAACAACAGCAGTGAGGAGCAGAGTACCATAAAAATTGGAGGAAAGAAACTTGGCCTAACCAACAAACAAGAGGAGTTTCTGGCAGAACTTACTCCAGAACAAAGAGAGAAATACAAGAATGCATTCTCAAACAAAATATCATCAACTGTATGTGCCAAGGCTGGAGATGGACTGCAAGAACATCCAGTGGTGATGATGCTGATGGAAGTGACGACAAACTCGGGATGCCTTATTGGCTCCCTAATCGACCTCGCATCTGATACCAATTACATCACCAATGAAACTGCTGATCGCCTTGGACTGTGCGGTGAGAACATCAGGCTTATAGTCCATGGAGTTGGGGGGATGAAGAAGACTGTCCTGACCAAACGATATTCTCTGCGGCTGAAGGTGAAGACATCCAAGGGAAAAGTGGCAGAGCATAGGATTCTCTGCTATGGCCTGGAAAACATCGCCGAGGTGACTCAATTAGTCACTGCCGAGCAACTGCAGAAGTTTTTCCCAAATGTACCCAGAGACGAACTGGTCCGTCCCACAAAGATTGACCTTCTTATCAGTCATCGGGAAGGTCGTCTTGTTCCCCAGCCAATCAGGATTGTGGAAGACCTCGTTCTCTGGGATGGTCCGCTAGGAAAGACCGTTGGGGGAACCCATCCCGATCTCATTGAGACAGTTGACATGGCCGTGTACTGCTCCGAAACTCATCTTGCAAGAACCATGAGATCAGCCTCGATGGCGTATAAAGAGACCATCATACCTCGGGAAGAGGAAGGAAATGCGCTTATCCGGAGCACAGCAACCGCCAACAAAGAGGTCTTCGAGTGGTTCAGGTGGGATAGTATCGGAGCTGCGTGCAGTCCTCAATGTGGCGGCTGCAAGTGTGGTAGGTGCCCCCCTGGAGGAAAAGAAATGACCCTTAAGGAAGAGCGGGACCTGGAAAAGATAAAAGAATGCCTAACATACGTGCTGGCGGACAAACACAGCAACTCTCCCCACTGGGACACAGCTTATCCCTGGAAGACAGACCTCACAGCACTGCCAAACAATCGGCAGGCAGTGGAGGCGACCTTCAGAAATACTGAGAAACGTCTGGAGAAAGAACCTGTGTGGAAGGCTGCATACAAAGAACAAATACATGAAATGGTTTCAAGAGGGGCTGCTGCAAAACTCACAAGGGAGGAAATGAACAACTGGGAAGGACCTAAATGGTACATCAGCCATCTGGTTGCACCGAACCCTCATTCCTCCTCAACCCCTGTGAGAATTGTGTGGAATAGTAGCCAAGAGTTCCGAGGCATAAGTCTAAATGATCTCCTTCACAAGGGTCCTGATGTACTCAATCCCATCAGAGGTGTCCTTCTGAGGTTCAGGAGTGGACTCCATGCAGCACTGGGTGATGTAAAAAAGATGTATAACTCAGTGTGGCTGAAAGATGATGAAGTTCTCCTCCACCGCTTTCTCTGGAGAGACAACCCTGAGGACAACATTGAGGAGTTTGCAGTCGTCAGAGTAAATATCGGCGATAAACCCGCAGGATGTATTGCCCAAGTTGCAATGAAAGAGACAGCCAACCTTCCTCAGTTTGCTGATATGATTGAAGAACGGCGAGCTCTGACTGAGGACAGCTATGTGGATGACATCCTGACCTCACACGATGACCTCAAGACACTGGAGAGGATCACCAAAGGGGTGGAGGAGATTTTGAGAGCGGGAGGCTTCTTCCTGAAACCATGGGTTCTGTCATGCCAAAGTGGGAGGAGTGGAGTTCCTTCTGAAACAACTGTACCCACGACCCTGGTACTGCCCAACCAAATGCATGATGGGGAGAACAAAGCGCTTGGGGTCGGTTACGAACCTGAGATAGACAAGCTCCGTTTGCTGACTTCTATCAACTTCTCTAAGAAAAGAGGGAAAATGAGGACAGGATTTAATCTGAGTATGGAGGATGTCAGGGAAGGAACACCAAATCCCCTTACCCGACGCATACTTCTTAGCCAGATTGCCGCATTATACGACCCGGTTGGTCTTGCCTCACCAGCCAAACAGAAGGGAGTGATGTTGGTACGAGAATCATTCCAGGAAGCTGGCAAGGACAACCCATCTAAAGACACATGGGATGCCCCTCTCTCACTAAAACTTAGAGAAGCCGCAATAACGCTCTTTGAAGAATTTGTGAGACTTGGCCAGGTAAGGTTTGAGAGAAGCCTCACGCCTCCTGGAGCCATAGGCCCACCGACAGGGATCACGTTCTCAGATGGAAGCGAATCCTCCTATGGAGCCGTACTCTACCTGCGGTGGGAAATCCGAGACAAGGTGGTAATGAAGTTGGTGGAATCCAAGGCTAAACTCACCCCTCTCGACCGAAAGGGAGATGTGATCAAAGCAGAACTTTGTGGCGCGGTCTTCGCTACCCGCCTAAAAAAGTATTTTGAGAAGCACTGCCACATTAAAGTCAAGCAATGGATTCACTTTGTGGACAGCCAAACAATCCTGGCAGCCATCCAAAAGGACAGCTACGGCTTCCAGACCTTTTTCGCAAATCGAATCGGTGAGATTCAGAAAGCCGGACATGTGGAAGATTGGAGGTGGATTGAAGGCAGACGAAACATTGCTGACATTCTTACCAGAGGTGCAACTCCGGAGGAACTTAATGAAGGGTCAGAATGGCAGCAAGGCCCTGAGTTTCTGAAATGGCCTAAGACCGACTGGCCTATGAAGATGGCCAGTGAGATTACACCCTCTGCTGCTGAAGATGTGGGAAAACTTCAGCGGAAAGCCTTCTCAGCTGTGATTACCAGGGCCCAGTCAAAAGAAAGAACTGACCTTAACGGGCCTGACATCAAGGCGGACCTCAGACATGGGGTCAACGGTAGATCAACATCACCAGCTGTCCCGGGTGCAACATCAGTGGCAGGCAGACAGAGAAGGCCCTGGGCGATTGGTTTGGTACGCCTTGTGGAACCTCAACGCTTCAGTTCTCTGTCTAAGCTGTGTGGTTCCATAGCCTGGACTCGAAGGGCTGCGGAAACCTGGCTGAGAAAATGCCAGGCACCTGACTCATCAAAGTGGGAGGCAAACTGTTCTATCCTGTCAACTGAGGAGAGAGCGCAAGCTTTCCAAGACCTGGTCCTCGCAGCCCAAGATGGCAGTCAGTTCCTGGACTCAACACTGAACCGCTTGGTGGTTCACAGAGACGAGAGCACAGGAATCCTTCTCTGTGGAGGACGAATCCAGTCCTGGAAAGAAGATGGAACAGCTGTTCCTTTAATTCCATTTCGTTCATGGCTCGCAACACTACTGTCAAGAGAAGCTCATGACGAGAACCATGAAGGTGTTGCTGCCACGCTTCTGCGCACCAGGAGGAAGGCATGGATTGTGCAAGGTCGGAGGATAGTAAAGAAAGTTGCAAACAACTGTATTACATGTCGCAAACTGAAAGGGAAGATGTGCCAGCAGATGATGAGTGATCTGCCGCCAGAACGCTCACAGCGTGCTAACCCATTTGAGTATACCACACTAGACCTCTTTGGCCCCTTTGAAATTAAGGATGCTGTCAAGAAAAGAACAGGAAAAAAAGTTTGGGGCATAGTATTCTGTTGCATGGCATCAAGGGCAGTCCATGTGGACCTCGTTGACGACCAATCATCGGAAAGCTTTCTCCAAACTTACTCTCGCTTTGTAGCATTGAGAGGCAATCCCAGAAAATTGTGGTCAGATAGGGGAACCAATTTCATTGGAGCTAAACCTGCCCTACAAGACTTGCATAGGTACTTAGCTACCTTACGGGAAGCATCCATAGAAGACAAAGCCGCCAAGAATGGGACAGTGTGGGCATGGAACTTTCATCCGGCTGACGCACCTCATCGCAACGGGTCTGTGGAAGCTGCAGTTAAGCTCATAAAAAGGGCTCTCACTAGCCTCGGAGGGACAACAAGCTCACTCACCTGGGGTGAGCTCCAAACCCTCTTCTACCAGGCAGCTAACCTCACCAATGAAAGGCCGATTGACGCCAGGGCACAAGAACAAGAAGACTCTATAGAGTATTTGACCCCCAATACTCTGCTTCTCGGGAGGACCAGGCAAGGGGGAGATACAGGAGGAATTGACTTGTGCACCCATCCCTGGCGCCGTCTCAGATCCATCCAGATTGGTGTGGATATGTTCTGGAAAAAGTGGAGTGAACTGGCCGGACCTAACTTATTCATTCGGCCAAAGTGGCACCAGACCCAAAGAAATGTAGCGATAGGTGACATTGTTTGGATTGCTGATCAGAACGCACTGCGAGGGCAATTCCGGCTCGGACGGATCCAGGCCGTGTACCCTGACAAGAAAGGACTTGTGAGAGACGCGGACGTTAAGACGTGTGCAGGCCCCCCTGCCTCCCTAATAGTTGGGCAACTGAAGAGGAATACTCAGCAGCTGACGTCAGTCATCCTACGGCGAGACGTGAGGAGACTGGTAGTCCTCATCCCTGTGGAAGACCAGTGACTCCTAGACCTCGTCTCTTCGGCCACCAGTTCTCCAGGCGCTGCCTAAACACCCAAACCCCCAATTCTGAAGGCATTACCTCGGGATACCTCTCTCTCTCTCTCTCTCTCTCTCTCTCTCTCTCTTTCTCTCTCACTGGTTGGTATGCTTCTATGCTGCTTTCACCACCACTTGCACCACCATTCACGAAGAATGAAGAGTACATACCCCATATGACCAAACCTGGCAGAACCCCACACCTGTCAGGGGAGGTGCTTGAACAATGACAATGGTGTCCTATTCTTCATGAGAAAAAAAAAAAAAAAAAAAAAAAAAATTTGTGTATATTATGTGGTGTAATGTTTTGCCTGTGACCGCCTTAAATCACATGATCAGTCAGTCAAGTGGGAGGTGTCGCGTTCACTATGTCACGGGTGTTCGTAATGTAACGCAGGATAATAGGTGGGAGGTTTCACTTACCTGATTGAAGCACAGACCAGTCAAATCCCAAACAGGTGTGTTAAATCCAGTAATGAATGAGCGCGGGCTATAAGCGGGAGCGAGTATTCATTTTGGCATGTTGTCTCGTCAGGAGAGATGCGCCACCGGTAAGCTGCTGTTTTTATCCATTGAGTTTGTTGTCTGTTGCGTTACTGCTGTGCTGCCGTTATATGTGCGCGGTTTGTATGATTGAAAACTGTTACTTTGGTCACGCTGATAAAACCTTGTGTGCGGTCTGATGTTTAATATTGTCGGCTCGATAGTATCCGTGGCTATATAAAAGGCAAATGTTTGAAATTGGAGCGTTTCACTGTCACACGAGTTACTTCCTGTTTGCAGTGCTGGATGGGTAATGTAGTTGATCACTTTACATTTTGTAATGGATTACTATGCTCAGCGATGCCACTTAGAACTACACTCACTGTTTTCACTTTGAGCCAACAGACTGAGAACGCTATTGGTTTAATGTGTAACATTGACATTGTATATTTGGTGTGTGTGAAGTTGTTGCATTTCTGTGTTAATATGCATGTGCTTTGTGTAGTCATTTAGTTTAAATACTAAGTATATTATGATATTTATAAGATTAAATACTGACTATATTGAAATTTATATTTTACTTATATTTGTATATATTATAATATGTAATGTATTTATATTCAGATTTTATGGTATATTATGCATGTGGCTATCAATATTGTTGTTTACATTGTAACCTCTCCATTTCTCCAGGTTTATAACCTGCTGATGTGTGTGGACTAATCAACTGTTTATGAAAAATAAATCAGGGTAAATAAAAAACCACAAAGAGTTGTAACAACGTGTCCTCTCCTGACGCCCCGTTCGGTGGGGATATTCTTAAAGAACCGAACATTCACTGTCTGGCCAAATACTGGCCATACAACTTTATCTTTCCGTCTTACGTTCGGAGAGGCTTTCCCATTCGATGTCGTGAGTATTTACCTCCCATCAGACGTCGGTGAGAGCCTCCCGTCTAGACCACATTACTTTTTCCTTTCTACAGTCGGTGAGGCTTACCCATTCGACGCCTGTGAGTATTGAGCTCCCGTCGAGTCTCACGGCTAGACAACTTTTTTCATCCTTTGGTCAAAAAGGCTTACCCATCTGATGCCGTCAGTATTGAGCTTCCACGGGATGCTGGCGTGAGCCTCCAGGCCACACACCCTTACCTTTTCCTCCTACAGTCAGCGAGGCTTACCCGTTCGATGCCTTGAGTATTGAGCTCCCATCGGATGCCAGCGAGAGCCTCCTGGCAACACAACTTTACCCTTTCCGTCTTACGTCTGGAGAGGCTTACCCGTTCGATGCCTTGAGTATTGAGCTCCCATCGGACGTCGGCGAGAGCCTCCCGGCTAGACAACCTTACCTTTAACTTTTTACGGTCTGCGAGGCTTACCCGTTCGGTGCCTTGAATATTGAGCTCCCATCGGACGTCGGTGAGAGTCTCCCAGCCACATAAACTTTACTTTCCATGCTACGGTCGGGGAGGCTTACCCGTTCAGTGCCTTGAGTATTGAGCTCCCATCGGACGTCGGCGAGAGTCTCACGGCCACCTAACTTTTTGTTCCTGTTTGACGGGTGACGGTGCTCGCTGTACGACGTCAGACAAGAGTCTCCACCTCCCGCCAAACTCTGTCCAAATCTTTTCCCCCCGCCTGGTGAGGCTTACCTGTTCGATGTCCTGAGTCCTGATCTCCCATCAGATGCTGCGAGAGCCCGCGCAGTCAGGTTTTCCATTACTTGCTCCCCGGCCGGCGAGGCTTACCCGTCTGATGCCGTTGAGTATTGTGATCGTGTCAGATGTAGGCGAGAGTGTTCCCGGTTGGGTTTCTTTACTTGCTGCCCACAAACAGGTCTTATCCATCCGATGTGGTGAGTATTGATCTCCCGTCGGATGTCGCGAGAGTCCCCTTTGTCGGCGGCCCAAAAGCCTGTTTACCTGCTCAACTGAGAGGACCTACACGTCCGTCGTCCTGAGTATTGATCTCCAGTCGGAGGCTTCATGGACCCTCTCAGTCAGTTATCAGCCCTGGTTGCCCACTGGTTAGCAGGGGCTCATTAGCCAGTAGGGCCCGTACGCCAACACTGTGACCTATTCTGGTCGAGGCAACTCGGGCACTCCTGGTCGGGCTACCCAATCACGCTGCTCCTCCTTCATCGGCCGGTAGGGCTCATCCGTTCCAATGCAGTGAGGTGCTCCGGTTGTGCAACGGCTTGAGCCCTCCCGACCGGGCGCCCCAAATCACTCAGTCCGATACAAGCAGCAGGTAGGGCATACCTCTCCAAATAGGTAAAGTTGCTCCCACTGGAGTACATAGACTCTCCCGACCTGCCAGCCGACTTTGTATCAGCCCTGCCAGATCTTAAACGCTATTGAAGCGTTCCTTTTTTTTGCCAAAGAAAAAGGAAACAAATGTCAGCAGTCTTCCCCGAATCCCGATCTGAAGCATAAACAGGAGCAAAAAATTACATTTACAATAAAGAAAACTGGCACTGAATCCCTACAGTACCATTTACAATATTCACAAGGAACAAAAGAATAGTGGCACACTCACCAGCTCACAAAACTCAACAGAAAGAAAGAAATGGGAATTTAAAAAAGTATCTGAATGGCTTAGGCAATAAAACAAAGAAAAATTAAGAGATTTATCAGAGATATACACATCATAATTCTTAACATGATAATAATATGATACTCTAATTCACAACACAAAAATGCCAACAAATCTGCTCTCTCCTCGTTACATCCTGATATTTCAAAAGATGCTGGACTTCGGGTGATGAATCAGCAGGTGCCTCTTTTTACACCCAATTAGGGAGGAGTCACCTAACAGCAAGTGAGAGAAAGACAAGGATAAACACAGAAAAATATATCACCAGATGTATCAGATGGAAATTCTTGTAACAACTATGCAAATCACCAAGAACATAGTGTAGACAGCTGTAGTAAGTAGTTTTTTGTCCAATGATGAATTATACTGTGTCATAATATCTTCTGTAAGTTGACTCGATGTATGTTAACTATAGCAGCTCTATATAACCCACAGACCTTAAGTTCATGATTTTTTACTCCATCAGTCTGATCGCTGATCATTTCCAGTTGTTTTGTGTGTATTCAAATAATCTCAGGCAGGATGTAAATTGGAAGCTCCACACACAATAAATTTGTCTGAGTAAAATTTACTCAAATTGAAGAAAAATTTTAATCTATGCTAGATAACATTTGGACCCTCTCTAAAAATAATAAGTTACTCTTATATTTGTTATATTTGACTCTATTTTTTTTTTCATTAATTACACAAGTTTTTTTACACAATTTATCCCATTGCTTTCATTCAGATGTTCTATATATTGATTTTATTATACTTTACCATAATAATTTTTCTCATTCAGTATAAACTACTTGAATGATAAAAGAAAAGTGCCTCATACAAGAAAACACAACACTATGTGTTTATGTCATTGTTATGTTGATTCAACTTTTATTTAGATGATTCCTTTTAGGAGATAATCTTAATTTGAATGAATGCTAAAAACAAAACTCATGGATGGATTCTGAAATATTAGTCTTACCTACCCAAGTTTTTTTTAGTGCTAATGAAAAACAACAACCCAGAATTTTTATTTTATTTTTTATTTTTTTACATTTTACCAGATTTGTTTAGTAAATCAGCCTTGACCTGTGATGCGTGAAATATATTCAGCAAGCTGCCAGTCAGATTTTCCTAAGGGTGGAGACTCGAGCTGCTAAGAGAAACACAAATAAAAAGAGGGATATATAGTAGAAGAGACAGCAGAAGGGGAAAATCACACACTTGTCATATCTGACCATCACACTTATCTGGTTATTGGTCTTTAAAAAACAAGATGGAGGGACTCTCTTATCTGTTCTTACTTTTAGGTGAGTAAAAATGACACGCATTAATCAAATGATGTACAATTATAGATGCTGTTTATCTATTTTTTTATGGAAATATTTAAAGAATCAAATGCAAAATAATATTAATTTATCCCAGAAAGCAATAGAAATATTTTGTTTTTGTAACAGGTGTCTTTTCTATTCAGGAGAGTTCAGAAAACTTGGAAGGTAAAAAGTAGTAACTGGTGTCCCATTAATTAACATACATTAACTAACATTAACCAATACACAACTTATAGTATTTATTCATCTTTGTTAATGTTGGTAATAAAATACAACTGCTCATAGTTGGTGTAAGTGTAGATCCATTACAAATATTAACTTTAGATTTTAATATAGTAGGACATGGAATTGAGTGTTTTGGACTGGAATTTAATATTTAAAACCAAATGGAATGTACAGAAACTTCACACATTTAAGTCTTGACCGTCAGTTTTTCTAAATGTTTTTAGATAATTTGGCATTTAAAGGGAAGGCTGTACAGTCATCCACATATTCCAGCTGTGGAGCTGCACAGGCCATTGACGGCATCAGATACGCTCCAGATACAGCCCATACATACTGCTCCATCACAGATAAGGAGCTCAACCCGTGGTGGAGGCTGGACCTGCTGGATTCTTACTCCATTTCCAACGTGACCGTCACCAACAGAGCCGACTGCTGTCTGGATCAAACGACTGGAGTAGAGATCCGCATCGGAAACTCTCTGGAAAACAACGGCAACAACAATCCCAGGTGAAGTTATGAAAACAGTTATGAATGTGTCAGGAGAACTGGATTTGAGCAGGTCAGCTGAGTGTCTCATGGTTTCTCTCTTTCTGTAGATGTGGTGTCACTTCATCTGTCCCAGCAGGCAGTTCTGTCAGTTTCTCTTGCGGTGGAATGGAAGGTCGTTATGTGAACATGTACATTCCCAACATCCTGCAGCATCTCACGCTGTGTGAGGTGGAGGTTTATGGAGCAGGTAATTTCTAACACCTCATTCTAGATTGCTGTCACATTAGTGAAATTTCACATGGAAAAACATAGGTCCATTGTCAATAACATATGTAACGTAATAGCAATGTACAAAACACAGCTCACAAAGTTGTCACTCAAACCAAAAAAAATATCCTTTATAAAAGTTAAGACTTGCCATGCCCTCACAAAATGCCTTGTTTTAAAACAACCCCCCGTTTACTCACTGTGGGAAGATTTGCATAACGCCGCCCAAATGTTTACGCAGAGAAAGAAGGAGTAACTTTAATTATCGCTGTAGTATTGTTGCCACCGCCGTCATGTAGTGGAGACACTGTTTCGTTTGGTCTTTCAAAAGAGGACACAACTATGGAAGGCATTTTCTGCCAAATTTAAATAAATAAATGAAATGATTAAAATTAAAATTAAAACCAGATTAACTAGAGACAGTCGTCGAAGTCTCGTGTGCATGGGTTGAATGGTGGTTTAAACAATGTGTGAAACGACATTAAAATGTGAATATATTGTAATCGAGACATGGCGAATCTGTAAGTGAGCTTTTGCGGGAAGCTGCTACAGCATTAGAACGTGGAAGAAAACAACCAGCCTGACCAGCATGCGTCAAACCCTCGACCCACTGCAGTTCCTCGGCCTGAGCCTCCACGAGACTCCCCGGATAATCTGCTGTATGCTGAGTTTGTGACGGCTGCAAAATGTCCAAGTGTATCCAAGATTCGGGCTGCTCCGATCACGGTCATTAATGCGCATCTCGTCAGTAAAGCCGGTTCTCTAATCAGTGGTAAATTCCATCAGGTGCATGATTTCACATAGAGCAGCTGTTACTACACAGAGCCGTTGTTAACTGAGAAGATGCGCCAATAAACGCTGAAAATGAACGTGGATTTGCACATCTTCTCAGTTAACAATGGCTCTGTGTAGTAACAGCTGCTCGCACCTGATGGAATTAACCGCTGATTAGAGAGGCTTTACTGACGAGATGCGCATTAACGATCGGCCGATCGTGATCGGAGCACCCCTATCCAAGATAGATTCAACTCGTAGCAAAATGAAGTCATTATCATCCGAAATGTTTGCTAGCTGGTTTAATTCTGCTGCTATACTGGCCATAACCGCCATTATAGCTCCTCCACGTAACAACGTAATTGAGCCACACCCACTCATTAACATATAATTTGCATGCAGGTTGTCTTTGAAAATGAAAACGAAAATGAAAACAGTGAAATAAAAGAGAAATTAAAATGACAAGTAAAATTTACATTTAAATTGGAATTGTGTCACTATTATTGCGTGAGCGTTAATAAAGAGCTTTGTTAAAACTGTATGTGTAGTTTCTTTTTCACGTTTGGCTTTTCATTTTAATATTGGCAGTCTTGCCTCGAGACTCTATTGAAAATGAAATGTGAAATCAGCAATTGCATTTTTTTTTTCAATTTGACAGGTATGTCACCGTGAAAATGAAATCATTTAATTTCATTCTCAATTTTGTCACATATTTTGCGTACAGTTTTCTGTAAGGAAATCGTTAATCTGGTTTTAATTTTAATCATTTAATTTATTTATTTAAATTTGGCAGAAAATTCCTTCCATACACAACTAGAAATCAGTGGTTAAGTAATGTTAATAACACTGTTCCAGAACAGGTCAACCCAAATATTTGTGTGTGTGCATATATATATATATATATATATATATATATATATATATATATATATATATATATATATATATATATATATATATATATATATATATATATATATATATATATATATATATATATATATATATATATATATATATATATATATATATATATATATATATATATATATATATATATATATAATTTTTTTTTTTTTTTTTTTTTTTTTTTTCCATCTAGCCTCCTGTGAAGACTCCACATGACCCAGCACCTGTGAGTAGATGATGCCTACACTGCAAGGACTCCAGACACAAAATTATGACATTTTCATTGCTTTAAAATGCACACAGAGTTTGCTTGAATGCATATCTGGTGTTTGTAAATATTATAATATCAATTATATTTAGATTTCAACTGCTCTTCCTGATACAAGCTCCTATAAAGACTATAAAGGATTTTGTAAAAGAAAAACGTGCATTTTCTGTAAAGCTGCATTTAAACAATGTGTTGTGAAATGTGTTATACAAATAAATCTGAATTAAACTGAATGAGCCATTGCATTGTTGCTATCTCCAAAAGTTTTTTTTAAGTTTCCCAGGGTGCTTTTTGTACAGTGTGCTTGTTCATAACAACAACCACAACAAAATGTATAGGCTACACACACACATTTGAAAGTACATTATTGGCTCAATTGATTGCTTTATATCTCAGCCTTCATTGAGGGTGCGTTAAAAGATTCACTGAGGTCATATTCAAAGTGCACTTGATTGTAAACACAAACATTTTCATACATTTTTACTGTAGCATTTTAAGTTATGGACCAATACATTTGGTTGATATGACAATATAATAACAGGAAAAATAGCATTATTGCCCCAAATGGTGGTTATATCTTAGATTGCTTTGAGGGTGTGTTAAATTTAATTCAATCTTCTGCTCAATCTCATCTTCCCAATAAAACATTAGTTTAAATGTCCACTGAGGAAAGCTATATCATTGTTGTACTGTCCTTTAATCTGTTAAGAATGATTTCTGATGACAGCGCTGCTCACAGCATTTATTGGCTGTATTTTACAAGATGTTGTAGGAAGTTAAAACTATTTCCTTGTTTACAACCCTGTTTCAGTCTATTTCAATATAAATATCTTTACTGCTGACTCTTGTCGCCATCTAATGGAGGAATAATGTCATTAGAAGAAGAAGCAATTTCAAGTGGATGTTGTAAATTAATTATTTAGCATATGAGAGTGAACATACATAGACAGAAGGGAACAGCAAATGCTAAATGCAAATAATAAAATGCAACTAATAAAAAGTAAACATGCATCTTTGGAATATCAAAAAATATGATCTTATCATTGCATCCTTTGTTTTTTACATTAAATCAAATAAAATTTGACATTGTCTACAATAATCTACAGAATTTAGTGCAAATGCATCTGTCATTTAAGATTGATTAATGGGTGCAACATGAAGAGATTGTGTAGTGATTATTATTAAACTTAGTCTGAAAACCATTTGCCTTTTATAAACAGATATATACTGTAAGTGAATAAATAATTGCATGTTACAGATATAGCAGAAAAAATCTGGCTCATGTTGCATTTTCTTCTGTTGCTGGCCATAATTGAAATCAGGATTAGGTATAAAATAATGTCACATACTGTATGTGAAAATGAGTTGAAAATTGAACAAATGGTTGCAATGTGGCTCAGATTCAGACATGAGTCATGTGTTTGTGCTGTTTTTCTGCTGATTAAGACAGAATACAAGACTTCTTCACCTTGTAAATGGTTCTCAAAAGCAAAAATGCTACAAAAAGCATCATATCTTGTGAGAAGTTCAAGCAAAACAGACACTAGTTTTGGAATCAACAGCCCAAAATAAGTTCATTCATTTATAGCTTGATTTTTCATGTTTGATCACACCTTCTCCATAGACCTCCACCTCACACAGAGTAAGAAACCTTGAATCTCCAGAAATGATCAGATTCACGTATCGACCCTCCATATTGTTACAAATGTAGGTGGAGGAAACACCAGCTGGAATGCTAGAAATCACAGCGCATCTAAAGAGAATCAGAGAAAACATCATTTAGACTTCTAGTCTTTCTTTATGTGTGTTTTCAGGGATTTTTATGGATTTTAAGCCACTGAAAGAGGATCGATCTCACATGGGATTGTTGTTGCCGTTGTTCTCCAAAGAGTTTCCGATGCGAATCTCAGCTCCATTTATTTGTTCAGGACAGCAGTCTAGTCTGTTTGTGATTACGACGCTACTTACTCTGTACACAGAACTCAGATCCACCCTCCACCAGGGGTTAGTTTGAACATTGGTTGAGGAACATGCTGACCATGATTTTGTTAATCCTGGATTGAAATCAATGGCATGTTCAGCAGACCAGAGGCCATAAGTTGATGACTGTGTGACATTTCTTCCAGCTGCCAAATTATCTGTTTTTCAGCAAATGTTATATCTGAAAGTGTTTCAATAGGTTACATAAATATATAGGCAAGGAAAGTTTATTTATATAGCACATTTCGTACACAATGGTAATAACAAGCAATTTAAAAAGAAATTGTGTTCCTGTAGCTCAATTGGTAGAGCACTGCGCTGTCAAGCGCAAGGATGGGGGTTCGAATCCCCGGGAACACATGATAGGTAAAAATTGATAGCCTGAATACACTGTGTGTTGCTTTGGATAAAAGATTCTGCTAAATCCATAAATTTTTAATGTAATTTAATTGTTTAATTTAAAAGTTTTAAAATGATTAAAAAATGTAGTGCAATCAGTTCGAACTTTGCACAGTGCTCATTCAATAAATGCACAGCTAAACAGATGAGTTTTAAGTCTAGATTTAAATGTGACTAGTGTTTTAGCACATCTGATCTCTTCTGGAAGCTGATTCCAGCTGCGGGCGGCATAGTAACTAAAGGAGGACTCCCCTTGTTTTGTGTGAACCCTTGGTATTTCTAACTGACTCGATCCTAATGATCTGAGTGGTCTGTTAGGTTTATATTCAGTGAGCATATCTGAAATATAGTTCGGTCCTAGGTCATTTAGTGACTTATATACGAGTAAAAGTACTTTAAAATCAATCCTAAATGTAACTGGAAGCCAGTGTAAGGACCTGAGGACTGGTGTGATATGCTCAGATTTTTTGGTTCTAGTCAGAATCCTGGCAGCAGCGTTCTGGATGAGCTGCAGCTGTCTAATGGTCTTTTTGGGAAGGCCGGTGAGGAGCCCATTACAATAGTCCACACTGCTGGTGATGAAGGCATGAACAAGTTTCTCCAAGTCTTGGGTGAAAACAAAACATCTAATTCTTGCAATGTTTTTTAAATGCTAAAAAACTCAAAAAATTATGACTCCAGAATCACACCAAGATTCCTGACTTGATTTTTAGTTGTTTGACCCCTAGAGTTAAGGTATGCATTCACCTTGAACACTTCATCTTTGTTTCCAAATGCAATGACTTCAGTTTTTTCCTTGTTTAACTGAAGAAAGTTCTGGCACATCCAAAAAGTAATTGTCCAGGTATCCATTTGAGTTTAAGTATTTGTTCAGCTGATTAAAAACGACATTTTCTATAATTTTGCCTATGAAAGGAAGATTAGATATTGGTCTAAAATTGCTCGAAATGGTGTTATCAAGATTGCTCTTTTTCAGGAGGGGCTTAACAACTGCAGTTTTCAGGGAGTTTGGAAATGTCCCAGAAAGAAGTGAGGCGTTCACCACTTCTAAAAGATCTGCTTCTAAGCAGTTAAGCACACTTTTGAAAAAAGATGTGGGAAGTGTGTCAAGATAGCAGGTTGACGATTTTAGGTGCTGCACTATGTCTTCCAGAATTTTGCTATCAATTGCTTCAAAAGTAGATATAGTATATTTTTGATATTGTGGCCTAATCTGTCTGACGTCTGCATTACTTGAGGATGTGCCAATCGCCTTCCTGATATTGATGATCTTCTCAGAAAAGAAGGATGCAAACTCATTGCATTTGCTGTCTGATAGCATTACACTGGGAATCTGACTTGGGGGGTTTGTCAGTCTCTCAACAGTGGCAAAAAGAGTACGAGTGTTATTTAAGTTACTGTTTATAAGGTTTGAGAAGAAATTCTGTCTAGCTGTGGCTAGTTTCACATTAAAAGCATGAAGGCTGTCTGTGACGAGTGGGGCGGGGCCGAGGGACATGGGAGCGAGGCCGGTGGAGTGATTGGAGATGAGCTACACCTGTTCGACCCACCGGTCTCGAGGCCCATGGAGGAGATGGAAGGATATAAAACTGGAGCGACGACAGTGAAGGACGAGAGAGGACCAGGCCTGGGCGTTATTTTAGGTTTTGGTTTCATTTTGTGCGCACCAGTCGTCCGTGAGGGGCTGGTGCGCTGTTTTGTGTTTCTTTTGTAATTAAAGTTTCATTTTGATTGTCCGCCGGTTCCCGCCTCCTTCTTCCCGATGACTAGGAAGTCTTTTATTGTTACAGTGGTGCCGAAGCCCGGGAGAAGGAGGGACGCGCTGCTGAAGATCCCTCGCCGCTGTGGTGAATCCGCGGTGCCATCGAGCTGGCGAGGAGTGTGCCGCCATGGACGCTCGAGGCGGTGGGCTGGAGCGAGTTGCCGGGGACGGGCGAGCTCGCTACCGGCCGCCCACGATGTGGAGAGACGGCTGCCGTCCGTGAGGGAGCGGAGGAGTCGGCGCCTTTCGCCAGGTGGCCGGAGCCTGCTGCCATCCGCCGGAACGGGGAGGAGCAGGGAACGGGGGACTCCTGCCGGCTGCCCAAAACCGGAGGAGCCGTCACCGTCCACCGGGCGGCGGAGGAGTGTCGTGCCGTCCGCCGAGGGCCGTCCAGTGCCACCGCCAGGCACCGCGGAGGAGATCGCCCAGCTGGTGGAGGGCCGAGCAGCGGTGCGTCTGGGAACCGGAATTTGTTTTTTGTTTTTTTTTTTCTCTCCCCTCTCTCGTCTCTGTCGCTCTTCCTTCCATCTCCTTTTCTCTCGACTCGTCTGTCCTACCCCCAGGTTCCCGCAGGTCCCCGTGAGCGGCCCCCCCGGAGGGAGGGGGGGGGGGGAGTAGAGCGCAGTCTCGGGAGTACCCCCCGGCCTGCGAGGGGCGATGGGGGTATGTGACGAGTGGGGCGGGGCCGAGGGACATGGGAGCGAGGCCGGTGGAGTGATTGGAGATGAACTACACCTGTTCGACCCACCGGTCTCGAGGCCCATGGAGGAGATGGAAGGATATAAAACTGGAGCGACGACAGTGAAGGACGAGAGAGGACCAGGCCTGGGCTTTTAGTTGTGTTTTGGTTTTTATTTGCGCACACCAGTCGTCCGTGAGGGGCTGGTGCGCTGTTTTGTGTTTATTTTGCTTTATTAAAATGTTTTTGATTGTCCACCGGTTCCCGCCTCCTTCTTCCGGATGAATACAAAGGTTAATTCATTACACTGTCTTTGTAGATGCTATAGTGAATTTCAAGTTTTGTCTTCCGCCACATCCGCTCTGCTTTTCTGCATTGTCTTTTCATAGTCTGAACTGCTGTTGATCTTCTCCAAACTGATTTATGTCTGTTTGTTTTCTTACTGATTATTATTGGAGCAATATCATCAATAACATTCTTAACTTTTGAGTTGAATGAATCAAGGAGAGTATCAACAGAGTCTGCAGAAATGCTTGGTGTTAAAGATATAGCCTCCATAAATAGTACACTTGTGTTCTCGTTAATGCATCTCCTTCTGACAGAGACAGATCTAGATTCAGTGGTAGCAGACATCAATATATCAAAGAAAATACAGAAGTGATCAGATAGTGCTACGTCCTTAATAACCATGGATGAAATGTTTAGACCCCTACTGATGATTAAGTCTAGAGTGTGTCCACCTTTGTGTGTGGGTCCATGCACATGCTGAGTCAAGTCAAAAGTGTTTAGAACCGTTTTCATTTCTTTTGTAGTATTGTCTTCTGAATTATCTATGTGAATATTAAAATCCCCTGCAATAGCAAAACAGTCAAACTCTGAGGAAATCATTGATAACATTTCTGTGACCTCTTCAACAAAGGCTGGAGAGTATTTTGGAGGCCTGTAAAGAATAATAAACAGAATGCGTGGAGCACCTTTCAGCACAATCCCTAGATATTCAAAAAACAAGTACTGACCAAATGACACTTGCTTGCATTGATAGACATCGTTAAATAGAGCAGCTACACCTCCATTTCTCCTAACAGTCCTGCAGACACTCATGTAAGTGAAGTTAGGAGGGGCTGCTTCATTGAGGATTGTTGCATTGCAGCTGTCTTCAAGCCATGTTTCGTTTAGAAACATAAAATCCAGATTGTTTGTGGTTATAAAGTCATTGATTAGAAATTATTTTATTTTTTAGTGAGATAATGTTTAAAAGTGCTAGCTTGATGGCAGTGCTTTGTCTCTTTACATCAATCTTAGTTTAATGCACAATAGGCCGCAGATTAGATGAGTTTGCCCTTCGGCTTGAGATGGCCTTAGACTTTCTATCACGTGATAAAACTGAAATAGAGAAAGCTACAGGCACACTGGGTTCCCGCTTGTTCTGTAAACATTTGTGAATGTTGGTGTTATTATAGCGGGGACCCGACACATATCACTGAGAGCTGCTATCAGTTGTTTTTGGTTCACCTTCAGCAGATAGAGGGTTTGGGCCCTGGCGTTGTGGCAGCAGTCGGAGAGCTCTCGCAGGAGCAGGGACCACAGGCTTTGGTGGTTGGGGGGCCTGCCGTTTTTTAGTTGATATCTGCGTGCTAGCAGCGAATGAGTGAGAGAGTTTATTCCCAGCATACACCAATTCCTCCATTTTCTGTGAGAAGCACAGAAGTGGAGATGCTGGACAAACACCTAGAAGTGCATTACAATAGTCCAGTCTAGAGGTCATGAATGCATGAACTAGCTTTTCTGCATCAGAAACAGGAATAAAGATGGAAAAATGCTGCTTTTGCGATACGCAACTACTGATTTTCAGTTGCTGTCTAATATAACACCCAGAGTTTTGACTGTAGAGGAAGTAACAGTTCATCCGTCTAATTACAAATTGTAATCTACTAGATTCTGTGTACTGATTTTTGGTCAAATAAGTAATGCCACTGTCTTATCAGAATTTAATAGGAGAAAATTATTGGTTATCCAATCTTTTAAATTTTTGACACACTTTGTTATCTTAGATAATTTAGAAGTTTAATTCGGTCTCGTTGAGATATATAGTTGATTATAATCAGCATAACAGTGGAAACTAATCCTTTATTTTCTAATAATATTACCAAGGGGCAACATATATTCTGAAAATAGCAGAGGTCCTAGGACAGATCCTTGTGGCACTCCATATTTTTCTGGGGATAAATGAGATGTCTCCCCATTTAGACAGATAGGATCTAAACCATCTTAAAGCCTTCCCTTGAATACCTTTTTTTACATTTTTGTAATCGATCTACAAGTATGTCATGATCAATGGTGTCAAACGCAGCAATAAAATCAAATAAAACTAGCAGCAGCCTTAATTTGACGCAAGAAGCAAGTCATTCGTAATTTTAACAAGTGCCATTTCTGTGCTATGTTGGGGCCTGAAACCTACTTTTAACAAGTGCCATTTCTGTGCTATGGTGGGTCCTGAAACCTGACTTAATTTCTTCAAACAGATAATGTTGAGAATCGGTTCTTCAGCTACAGGTAACAACTCTTTCAGTAATTTAGTAGATATTGGGTCTAATAATCATATTGTTGGTTTAATTGCAGTGATAAGTTTTAGTTCTTCCTGTCCTATAGTTGTGAAGCGCTGCAGTTTATCTTTGGGTGCTATGGATTAAACTGAAGTATTAGACATTGTAGAATCTACATTTGTTATTGTATTTCTGACGTGATCCATGTTATCAGTGAATAAATTCATAAAGTCATTACTATTAAACTGTGAGGGAATATTTAAATTGGGTAGCGTCTGGTCATTTGTTAATTTGGCCACTGTGCTAAATAAAAACATTTAATTGTTTTGGTTATTTTCAATGAGTTTGTGGATATGCTCGGCTCTGGCAGTTTTTAGAGCCTGTCTATAGATGGACATACTGTTTTTCAAAGGATGTACAATTATAGATGTCGTTTATCTATTCTTTATAAAAATATTTAAAGAATCAAATGCAACATAAACTTGATCCACATCTCAGAAAGCAATGGAAATATTTTGTTTTTGTAACAAGTGTCTTTTCCATTCAGGGGAGTTCAGAAAAATTTGAAGGTAAAAAGTAGTAACTAATGTCCCATTAATTAACATGCATTAATTTACATTAACCAAAAAAAATTCTTAATGATGGTTAATAAAGTACAACTGCTCATAGTAAGTTAATAGTAAGTGTAGATCCATTAAAATATTAACTTCAGATTTTAATGTAGTAATAAATGGAACTGAGTGTATTGGATTGGAATTTCATATCGGAACCCAAAATTAAATGTACTGAAACTTCACAAATTTGAGTCTTGATCCTCTGTCTCTTTAAATGTTTTTAGAGAATTTGGCATTAAAAGGAACAGCTGTACAGTCGTCCACATATTACACCTGGGGAGCTGCAAACGCCATCGAGCTCAACCCGTGGTGGAGGCTGGACCTGCTGGATTCTTACTCCATTTACAAAGTGACCGTCACCAACAGAGGCAATGGCTGGCCAGATGAAACGACTGGAGTAGATATCCGCATCGGAAACTCTCTGGAAAACAACGGCAACAACAATCCCAGGTGAAGTTATGAAAACAGTTATGAACGTGTCAGGAGAACTGGATTTGAGCAGGTCAGCTGATTGTGTCGTGGTTTCTCTCTTTCTCTCTGTAGATGTGGTGTCACTTCACTTGTCCCAGCAGGCAGTTCTGTCAGTTTCTCTTTTGCGGGGGAATGGAAGGTCGTTATGTGAACATGTACATTCCTAATATCCAGAAGTATCTCACACTGTGTGTGGTGGAGGTTTATGGAACAGGTAATTTATGAAACTTCTAGATTCTAGATTGCTGTCGCATTAGTGAAATTTCACGTGGAAAAACATAGGTCCATTGTCGATAACATATGTAACGCAATAGCAATGTACAAAACACAGCTCACAATGATGTCACTTTCGAGCCCAGCATCTTCCTGTTGGTCGAATTTGCATGATCAACTCGAACATGTAGTGAAATCTGTGTGGGGAACTTTTGACATTGTGAGAAATTTTACGAGACTGAATCCAACTTCTTATTCATAGATTCTTATTGATGCTATCCCTTTCAGCTTAAAAATGTGATGCTTCCGTGCTTCTTATTCATGTTACTATTTGTGTCCAGAGGTGGAAAGAGTACAAAAATATTCTACTCAAGTAAAAGTACCATTACATTAATGAAATTTTACTTAAGTACAAGTAAAAGTACCAGTCTAAAAATCTACTAAAGTAAAAGTAAAAAGTAGCTCATTTAAAATTTACTCTGAGTAAAAATTACTTAGTTACATTTTAACAGTGGGAGGGAGTCAAAAATGGGACAGGCCAAGGGTGTCAAACTCAGTTCCTGGAGGGCCACAGTCCTGCACAGTTTAGATTTAACCCTAATTAAACACACCTGATCCAGCTAATCTAATCATTTAGGTTTATTTGAAAACTACATGATATGTGTGCTGGAGCAGGGTTAGAACTAAACTCTGCAGGGCTACGGCCCTCCAGGAACTGAGTTTGACACCCCTGGGATAGGTCTATTAATCTCAAACTAGTTGTTTTTAATTAAAGGAATCAGTTATTTAGAATAATAAAACATTTGGGCTGTTACCAGGCTAATCAGTATCAACAAACTCATATTTAATGCAGAGGAAATGCAGAAGATTCATTGGAAGTGGCATTTAGATGTATTACACTGTTTAGTGCAGGACAAGAATGCATTTAACCTGCAGTTACAAATGCATGAATAATGTTTTGATATACAAGACATAAAATGTTGAATACTCATTTGAAATGATAAGAAATTAATTATTTAAAAAAAATCAAAAGATACTTTAAATGTGAAATTAAAATGGCCAGTATGTGTAAGCAAGTCACTGTTAATAAGTGAGTCATTGCGATTGAACCGAATCATTTAAACGGTTGTGTTTGGAATTATTTTCTGTTTCTGTTTCTGAGCTAAAAAAGGCAATATGGTGTCTAAAATGCAAGTCTCTTAACTTGTTTACTGAACTGTTATGTATATGTCTGTATATATTCATGATGATTTTTGGAGGAAAAGATGGCATTATTTGTGTGATTTTGATTTAATATACGTCTAAGTTGTACGTTTTTATGTGCATGAAAACGTAAGTAAATGTACGTGTGGTAGAACCACATTTAACGTAAAAATAGGCACGTATTCTCATGAGATCACGTTGCAACGCAGCATGTGAATTTTCTGCCCCTATATCTTAAATTTTGTGATCATTCTAAATGCATTTTAGGAGACTGAATCACACAGTGAAAGAACGCACTATAAATGCGCGCGCACATCATTAAAACAAAAATAGCACACTCCTCACCACTGTCTTTTTGGCTAATTTGTGCAAAACCTCTTGCTAAAATGTCAAAGCTTCATTTTAACCACCAATGCAGCGATGCAATTATTTAGCTTACCTCTACATTCTTGCGAAGGGTTGATGTCTTGTCGAGATTTTATAAGCTGCTAGTTTGGTCTTCCTAGGCAAGTACAGCTTACACTGCATAATAGAGCATACATATGGCCAGGGGTTTGTAACCCCCACAAACGCTCACTACCCAGGGTTTACAGGTTCTCTACTGGACTAAATACTTTCAGTGGGACAATATCCAAGAAAACTCTCAAATACCCAAACTCATTAACTAATAGTTTTATTGATTTACAATCATAATATAGGGAAGTTGTGGCCTAATGGTTAGAGAGTTGGACTCCCAATCGAAAGGTTGTGAGTTCGAGTCCCGGGCCGGCAGGAATTGTGGGTGGGGGGAGTGCATGTACAGTTCTCTCTCCACCTTCAATACCACGACTTAGGTGCCCTTGAGCAAGGCATCGAACCCACAACTGCTCCCCGGGCGCCGCAGCATAAATGGCTGCCCACTGCTCCGGGTGTGTGCTCACAGTGTGTGTGTGTGTTCACTGCTCTGTGTGTGTGCATTTCGGATGGGTTAAATGCAGAGCACAAATTCTGAGTATGGGTCACCATACTTGGCTGAATGTCACTTCACTAATATTAAAACCCAGGGGGCAGCAGGTTAATGCAGTCATGACAGGTAAAATTTAATTAAGAGGCAATAAATGATTTCAACAATGTTAACTTCAAGAAAAATAAAGTAACAACCAACAGGATATACTCAGCACAAGATTTCAGTAGTTAGTCAATACATGCATTAAATATATTCACGTGATCACCTCTCATACATAAGTTCATTACACTGCAAAACCCAATAGTCATAAATACCACACCAATAAATGCATACCAAATATTAATCACCACAAACCGTCAATCATACTCGTGCTAAATATCTAGCCGTCGTCAACTGTATAGGAGGCGTATGGAAAAGGATAACCTGCCCACCCCCTTACACACGCACTCCTTCTACACACAAATAGCGCCGGGGGACCATTGGGTTCACACATAAATCAAGGCCTCCCCGGCAAACACAGCAGGAACATACATCAACACCCCATACAATAATAAAAGCAAAATGTACTGCTGGCTTTCTTACCCGCTACCGGACGTGGGTTCCGCGTTCAATGAACTCAACGGCGGCCGCCAAACATAAACGGGAAAAACCTCAGCAAGATATCCCTCCCGCTCGATTCGCACGGGTCCCACAACAATCTTAAACCCACGTCCCAGCACGGCAGCTTTTGGTAAGGAACTCAGCAGCAACAACCCGAAAAACCCTCCCACAACAACCAATACATCATACATTTATAATGCTTCCCTCTAAGTACTAATGCCACACAGGTGTTCCTTTTCCCCAGCGCGTCATGAGGAAACACGGAGGACGCTCTCAGTATTGCCACTCCCCTTACTTAAGGATGAGCAGCTTACAGGTTCACTTCATTTCCTTTGAGTTCAACTTCAGAATATGACGGGGTTTCGTTTTCAGCGGTGTCTGCACCACTAACGCCTGTTTTGTCCGTCTGCATCTTTCTTGTGATTTTAGCGCCAGTTTGCCCTCCTGCCCATTATTTACTGCCGTAGTTTCCAGGGAGCGATTTTTTTTTTATTTTTTATTTTTTTTACTCAGTAATTAATGTGTTTTAAAATGTAGCGAAGTACAATACTTCAAACAAAATATACTTAAGTAAAAGTAAAATTACAGATTTAAAAAATTACTTTAAAAAGTATTAGTACACAAAAAAGCTACTCAATTACAGTAACGCGAGTAAATGTAATTCGTTACTTTCCACTTCTGTTTGTGTCTCTGTTTCATAAACTAACAACAAACTATTTTAAAGGGGTCATATGATGCGTTTTCAAGTTTTCCTTTCTCTTTGGAGTGTTACAAGCTGTTTGTGAATAGATAAGATCCCTAAAGTTACAAAAAATAAAATGTTTTTTTTTTTTTTTAATCTAGACTCTTGTGAAGACTCCACATGACCCAACACCTGTTAGTAGATGATGGCTACCCTGCAAGGACTCCAGACACATAATGATGACATTTTCATTGGTTTAAAATGCACACAGAGTTTGCTTGAATGCATATCTGGTATTTGTAAATATTATAAATTCAATTAGATTTAGATACAAGAGTAGTATATATTCTACTGCTTATGTCATGATGATTTATGACTTTGACCTTTGACCTTTTGACAGGTTGAACTTCCGGTGACCTTATGATGGATGGGTTGAACTTCCGGAATGAGTTCAGGGGCTAACCTATGACCGTTTCCCACGCATCGATCATGTGGTTTTGACAGAAAGTTTTACCCTATTGACCTAGTTAGTACTAAATTATATTTTTTGACGGCTAGTTTAAACGGTAAAGGAAACACTCCCCACGCATCGATCAAGTGGTTTTGACAGAAAGTTTTACCCTATTGACCTAGTTAGTTCTAAATCATGGTTTTAGGAAACCCTCCCGATGCATCGATCATGTGGTTTTGACAGAAGCTGTTTGAAGTTTGTGCCAGTTATTATGGCTTCTCCCCCCTCCCATTACATTCCTGAGCAGTGTATAAATGGGATCGGTGTGTTCTACATTTATATATAAAACATCCTATAATTTATATAATATTTATATAATTTATATAATATAATTAATTATCATGCTAAGGTTGAAAAACATTTCAGTTATTTCACATTCATATATAAAACATTATATCATTTATATAATATAGTAATTATCATGCTAAAGTTGAAAACATTTTAGTTATTTCACATTTATATATATATATATATATATATATATATATATATAAAACATTATATAATTTATATATAAAACATTATATAATTTACTAAAACAATTAAAGGTTTAAAACACATTTTAGTTATTTCATACATGAGAAATTCAGTAATCTCACATTTATATATAAAACATTCTATAATTTATATAACATAATTATCATGCTAAAGTTGAAAAAGAAAAACATTTAAGTTATTTCACATTTATATATAAAACATTCTATAATTTATATAATATAATAATTATCATGCTAAAGTTGAAAACATTTTAGTTATTTCATATATGTGACATTGTTATTTCACATATATATATATATATATATATAAAACATTATATAATTTATATGATATAATTAATTATGCTAAAGTTGAAAACATTTTAGTTATTTCACATTTATATATAAAACATGCCGTTCTTTATTTTCTATCTTTTATATAATATACATAATCTGAAAGCAATTTAAATAAGGTTGAAAAACATTGTGTTCTTTTAAAAAGGTTATACATGAAACATTTATAAATAATATACCGAAACCGACTGTTTCAGATAAAACAAGATCCATTTTTAGGGGGCAGAAGAAGCTGTTTTCATATCAGCTTTGATCCTGACCCTCTGTGTCCCACTGTCTACGTCTGCACGCTACAGTGCACACTCGTCCGAATTTACTACAAAATCACAATATCTTCAAAGCCATTGCTAATTAAAACTAACGTATCTCACGCAGGAGTACCGTGTTTTGACAGTTTTCTGACGGTTCACCTATGAATTACGGTTGGTGCGCTGCTAGCATCTCTTGTACCCCTCTCTCTCTCCCTCTCATACATTCATTCGTCTCCAAGTCTTATTTTCTTCTTTTAATGAATATAAACACATTATACATTCGCAAACAATATAAAACAAAACATTTACATTAGTTTTAGTCATCACTAAAAAAATATACATTTTACCAGGATCGGGGAAAAAATATATAATTAAACAGAACAAAGAATATGGTCTATTGAGGAACCCGGATGTGTCGTTGACACAATTCAGTTAAATTCATTTCACATTAATCGTTGCAAAACATTTTCTATATTATATTTAAAACCTTTTATATCTTTATATCTACCATCTTTATATCATATCTTTTTCAAAAAGCTGTTTAATAATTTATTTTAACCGTACACCTACAGTACCACCACACACTAAAATGCTGCATGCATGTACATTTTTTTAATTAAATTTAGTTTTTAAGCGATCTGAATTATGACTACCCTATACATTTAATCATAAACCACACGTACCTTGTTATATCACTATAATATCCATTCCACTATACAATTTTGTATTCTGATAAACCATATAAACAAGCGGACATACGCATGAACATATCAAGTTAAAAAGAGACTTATCTCTATTTTAAAAAATATGAAAAAATAAATAAATACAATTATATATGACAACGTGTTACTAAACCAGAACACACGTTTTAAACAAGTATTCATCATGTTTATAAAACACATCGCAGTAACAGACATGTTACTAAACCAAACCAAATCATTTATCATACATTTTTAATCATGTATTCAACATATACTTATAACACCAAACTCCAGTCACCCCAAAACCCACTCAGACTCCAGGGGTTAAAGAATATGGAAATAAATAATTCTATAATGACATCATCATCCTAAAGCAATTCATTAAACAAAAAAAGTATAACTTAAAAAAAAGATCACTTATTTTAAATGTGATAGCATAGTATATAAAATAAACATTTCTGATGATACATATAAAAAATATTCCTTACATTTTTTTAGACCGGGGAGAGATGTCCAAACATGAATGAAATATCCCAAAATAAAATAATACGACTTAAAAAAATAAAGTAAAATGTTTAAATCATAAACAGAATCTCACAGGTCCAAGTTGGGGTCTTCTCCTGTATGTGAGACCTGAGGGGGGGTGCTTCACACACCCCGCGCGCGGCGAGGGTGGAGTTCCAGACCGCATGATCTAAGCCAGAGGGGTACATTATTTCAAAGTTAACATTAATGTAATGTTTGAATAATCAGTACCCTCACTACATCTGATGTAATTCATTACATCTGTTTAAATGTTTCTTAATTCAACAAAATGATGATATGTATAAAATATTTAGATTTTTATATAATATTATATAATAATTATTTATATCATATCATATATATAATTATATTATATTAGATGCGTTATGCATTAATCACTTTAGATTCTTTAAAGTTCTTATTTTTTGCATGATCTTCAAAGTTTTTAATACCATCTTTCTGTCTCCCTCTCCCTCTCTCACACGGACACACACACACACACACACACACACACACACACACACACACAGACAATGAAACATGATGCCAAAGTCTTTCTTATGTTTTAAAAATAAAGCTAAAAATATTGATTTTGCTTTAAATGTATGCTACATTTGTTTGTCGCAGCATAGACTGTGAAGTTTAGATGAAGTTGATTGATCTTTTAGAATAATTCTTTCAGAGAAAGACCCTCGATCGTATTCACCCATTAAAGATGGTTCAGGAGAGATGGGTTTCTGGACCCACGCATCCTAGAGATGTAATTTATGTGCGTTGCTACGGTCGTAAACCTTTCACATATCTACGGTACTTTCAGACACAGAGCAGGAAAGACATTTGCAGGGCCTCTGTTTAACCGTTCCAAAATACCTCCATTTAAAAGCAAAATTAAAATATAAAAATGACCGCCTGTACAGCTGTAGTTCTATTTTATATTAAAAGTATCCTTACTATCCATATTATATTCTTTATTTAAAACGATATATTTAACCGGCAGTATCCCCCCAACGTGTTTTCCATCAGTTGTTTGGCCTTCGGGCTTTTTACGTAGTGCTTTTCAGTTACTGTAAGATCGCTTTACACTAGTGTAATGAAAGTTAACTTTTCTTAAAGTTTATAGTTGTATTTTACTGTATCCGCATCCTTCTATCCTGTAGATTGTATGCGTACTGTAAAATAACAAATATACATTTTGCTTAAAGTCAGTAAAATAATTACACCTACAATTTGAAACGTGTTTAAACACATTGTGTGTCACTAAAGCAAGGCACGCCGTCTATCGTCTTATTTTTTTTAAATAACCCGATGACCAGCATTGTTTCTTCATATAATTTATGCCCCCGAGTGCTTTTCTCACACGAGTAGAAAACTCTTTCTCTTTGGATGTGTTTGGCAGAAACATAATTTCTACATCAGAACATTTTTTAAATGTACGACTGAACTTTTCTCATTCGACAGAAATACTATTTTCAAATTATTTACCCGGCCTATGACACTCGGTGTAAATGTTCTTACCTAGAACAGAAAACATACGCTTTGATTATTTTGTAGGCATCGTGTAATGTTAAATGGTTTACTAAAAAAATTAAAGCACCGGCAGCTGTGATTTTCAAAATGAAAGACATGTACGAGCTAAGGATGTGTCAACTATTATCATCATTTCCTTTTGACCCGGATAATACGGTAATTAATTTTCTATGCGAGTGACACAATATACAGTTCTCATTCTAATGGTGTAAATAGCCGTGCTAAAACATTTATTTTTGCAGGCCAGCAGATCATGTCAAGGGTGTTTCACATCTAAGAATCACAATGTTTTGTAAATTACATTTTTCTTACACCTCGAGATTTAACCGTATCAAGATTTTGGATGGCCGTTCGCAATTTGTTTGTCGGACCGTACGTTTTTAGGCGATCTTTGTGCGGCGTCATCGTAATAGGAATAAATGAAAATTAAGAAATTAAGTTACAGTTTTTCTCTTCGAGATATTTCTTTTAGCGCAACTTCGTGTCTGTCCAAAAAGTGTGATCGCATGAAGCATCGACGCAAAAATGAAGTCTAGCTGTTTTACACTTAAAACTATTACAACATCAAACGTTACACTCGTTTAAGTTTCCACACTCTTGTTGAGATACATTTTTTATCCATAACCTTTCGTGTATTCGAGCGACCAAATCACTAAGAAAGACAGTATAGCAAGAAAACTAATGTTTACAACTCATATAGAATTCAGAATACAATCGTTAAAGTATTTATTTATTTTTTTTGATTTGTAAATGATATTTTTATTACGCCGTTAGATTTAGTCATCGTGTTTGGATAGCCGATGACACAATTCACATTCTGTTTTAAGACTCCTGTAAGTTCATGCTAACTCTCGCGTGGGAAAGAGAGCAGGGTGAGCGCATTCTATTCATTTAAGAAAAATTATTAAACTTTTGCCCAAACTTTTTTATTATTTTGACAAAACACAACACGACGACATTAAAGAATGTTATCAGTTCCTACGGCCATCTTCTTTGATTCAAATAAAGCAACATCTCTGGTGTACGTGTGTATGTGCTAAACATCTTTGCTTTTCCACTTCTGACAGATTTGTTAGATGGGCTACCGTTGTAATACAAACACATTTGAGAACTACGATGTTCTCACTTTTGTAACGGTTATAGAAAAATGCCATACACACTTTTGCATTTAATAATTCAGTGATTTTAGCTGTAATGAGCACATGAGACAAAAATTGTCAATGTGTGACTCGTAAACATGAATAATTTTATTTATTAATTTATTTTTACCAGAGATAGTCGACCGATCTGTTGACACGTGGTTTTGCAGTTTTCTGATGAAGAGTTTTCTCTGACCGCGGTCAAACATACACTGCCTGTTCATAGGAATTTTACAGCATAAAAATATCACCCCTACATCTAGAGCTCTTGTTCATATAGCCGATGACGACGTTCACATTTTACTCGTCGTACTCGTTTCAACATTTCCGCTTGACATTAAAGAGTAGACCTATGCGTACGCCTCTTCGGTCGTAAGCATTATCATCTACCGCTTGCTGAGATTTTTCTGCTTTGTCCACTTTTGACGGATTTGCTAGAGGGACTATGTCACCTCGTTGTAACGTGATTACGTTTAAGATCCATAAGATTGCACTACATTCACCTGAAAAGGTTATAGACATACTCTTTTATACATGAAACGCGTATCAGAATAACAAATACCTAATAGTGAAATCCAGTATTCTAAACTATTGTGAAAGTTTTAATGCAACTCTGTAAATAGCTTTTTTTTCTACTACTGTATACATTATTGTTTGGTTGTCTTTGTACGGTATTTCAATCAATAAACCACTGTTGATAAGTCGTTCATTTAAGTGAGAGACGGGATGATTTTGACTGTTTCAGTCATTCATCGTGTTTAAGGTCTGATCCGGAAACCGCGCTACGACTGGAACTGCGCTCTGTCACGTCTAAATAACCCGTTGTTCTTTAAGAAAACACGAGGCGAGCAGTTTCTGACATCTATTAATTCACTTCATTTTTTCACAACCGCAAATGTTTTGTTTAGCATACATATTAGTTTTAGTCAGTTACATAGGCGTCACGCATGAAGTTTATAGTTATTTTAAATAATTATGATAGAGTTACAGGTTTAGGTTAGTGTGGCGCCTCTAAGCGGTGAAAACTTCAAGCATCGTCGACGACGGTGTTACTCAAACAGCCCATAGCGTTATCTTTTAACAAACTATTGTATTGCGCGTTACTAAGACAAAATCTGTAACAGCGTTCATTAATATGTTGATATGAAAATAAACATACAAAACTTTATAATGACCGCGAGTTTAGTATAGCCTAACACCGCATAGACAAATGTTTGTTCTAACTCTTTCGCCCTAAAATTGCGAGATTTCTTGACTTTGCCGTGTTTAACGGACTCTAGATCTCATCACGCCGCAGCGAACTGTAAACCACACACTTTCTCATCGCATTACGCTAAGAAACTGCACATGGTTAAAGCTATTACACCATAAACTGTCTAAAGTTGTTAATGTACAAGCCGAGTAAGCTATTTCTACAAAAAAATATCATTGCACTACAGTTTTTTTTTTTTTTTTTTTGCGTATGATACATCGTTCAACAATACTTTTGCACACTCATTCGACTGTATTTATTACCACCGTTCTCACGTTCCTGCTGTTCATAATGTATATATAATCCTTCAATGCATTCATATTTATATTCTGTATATACTCCGATCGATATTGTACGTATATAGCAACTACACTGTACTTTCTGTATGTCATAGCTTTACTTACTCTGCACTTTTATGAATATAAAACACTGTATTCTCACGCTTCTGGTTAGATGCTAACTGCATTTCATTAGCTCTGTACTTGTACTCTGCATAATGACAATAAAGTCGAATCTAATCTAATCTAAACAAGTACAATCGTACGCTTCCAGGACTTTGCTCATTCTTTCTTTTTAAATTTGTTTAAACGGACTTTCACATTCTTATTTTCACCAACTAAGTGTAATTTCCTAGGCCTCGCGGATTGTTTTTCTAGTTTTGCCGTCAACCCCTTTGTTCATACGCAGCGATATCTCTGTGAATCTGCTTGATTTCATAAAATATTTTATCTCTTACGTTATATCATTATACTATCCTAGTTTATATCAGATACAAGTTTGTTTCTTCATATTTCTCTTACATCTACTCCCGTCCATTCTACCCCGTTAGAGTATCCACGACTGTGTACTCATTTGTAAGTCTCTTCGGACGTATGCTAAATCATAAAAATCCAAAAAATTAACTCGGTGAAAGAATATACAGTGAAGGGATTCAAACTTTTATTTCAACAATACAGTGTTGAAGTTACATGCATACAATGAAGTAATGAAGAAAGTGATCAAATTGTTATTACAAATAATAGTGATGACATCACAAGTTATCTAGCCAGAAAAGAAAATCTCGGCAGGCCCTCAAGTTTTGTTCTATTATGAAATTGACGACGGTTTCAATAATTTCATGTATCGCGAACCCATAATGTTTAGCGACTAACATCACACACAAATCCGTTATGCACGTACACAGACAGAGAGTCTCGTTAATGTACATCTCGTCGCTACATTCGGCCGTCACATACAGAATCTTTCTGGTCGTTACACAAATCGGCGCCTTGCTGGTCGTATACAAGCTCGACAAATCGGGCCATGGATTATTTTTCAGGCTTCTTACAACGTCCATTTCTTTCTTGAGATTTGGTACACGCTTGGTATCCGTCGTACAATCATGATTCGGATCAGACGCATCGTCTATGATTTTACGCATCAGATCGATCATTTGCTCTCTATAACATTGTTTAAACATAGAGTCTATGTTGGCTTTTACAGGACACATCTTTCCTTCGGCACAGCCACACTCCACTCGCTCATCCGCACCAGCGCTGGTAGTGGCAGACATTCTTTTCAGAATTTATTCCAAGACGTAAACCGAGTGTTTTTAAAATCCACGACTATCCGGGCCTTGTGCAATTTTTTGATCGTTTTGATCGCTGAAGCCGATTCTGTCAGTCCACGTAGATAATGTTTTGATTGACAAGATGTTGCAGTTTGATTGACAAGATGTTCGCGGATCATAAAAAATCCTGTGATAACTGCAGAGTTTATGAGGTCAGCCGCTCACAGGGAATAAAGACTAGCCGTAGTCACGAGGAAGTAGTGGCGGATCTTCTGTACATTCGAACAAAAAATAAAAATGAGCGGTCTTGTTTCTACGTATCAAATGTTGCTTGGTTGGTTGTTGAAATGGGGGTGTTGCACACAAAAGCGGAGGAGGGTGAAGGGGGCTTGGTTAGGGTTTGACTCACGAGAAATATGAAGAAACAAACTTGTATCTGATATAAACTAGGATAGTATAATGATATAACGTAAGAGATAAAATATTTTATGAAATCAAGCAGATTCACAGAGATATCGCTGCGTATGAACAAAGGGGTTGACGGCAAAACTAGAAAAACAATCCGCGAGGCCTAGGAAATTACACTTAGTTGGTGAAAATAAGAATGTGAAAGTCCGTTTAAACAAATTTAAACAGAAAGAATGAGCAAAGTCCTGGAAGCGTACGATTGTACTTGTTTAGATTAGATTAGATTCGACTTTATTGTCATTATGCAGAGTACAAGTACAGAGCTAATGAAATGCAGTTAGCATCTAACCAGAAGCGTGAGAATATAGTGTTTTATATTCATAAAAGTGCAGACTAAGTAAAGCTATGACATACAGAAAGTACAGTGTAGTTGCTATATACGTAAAATATCGATCGGAGTATATACAGAATATAAATATGAATGCATTGAAGGATTATATATACATTATGAACAGCAGGAACGTGAGAACGGTGGTAATAAATACAGTCGAATGAGTGTGCAAAAGTATTGTTGAACGATGTATCATACGCAAAAAAAAAAAAAAAAAACTGTAGTGCAATGATATTTTTTTGTAGAAATAGCTTACTCGGCTTGTACATTAAAAACTTTAGACAGTTTATGGTGTAATAGCTTTAACCATGTGCAGTTTCTTAGCGTAATGCGATGAGAAAGTGTGTGGTTTACAGTTCGCTGCGGCGTGATGAGATCTAGAGTCCGTTAAACACGGCAAAGTCAAGAAATCTCGCAATTTTAGGGCGAAAGAGTTAGAACAAACATTTGTCTATGCGGTGTTAGGCTATACTAAACTCGCGGTCATTATAAAGTTTTGTATGTTTATTTTCATTTCAACATATTAATGAACGCTGTTACAGATTTTGTCTTAGTAACGCGCAATACAATAGTTTGTTAAAAGATAACGCTATGGGCTGTTTGAGTAACACCGTCGTCGACGATGCTTGAAGTTTTCACCGCTTACAGGCGCCACACTAACCTAAACCTGTAACTCTATCATAATTATTTAAAATAACTATAAACTTCATGCGTGACGCCTATGTAACTGACTAAAACTAATATGTATGCTAAACAAAACATTTGCGGTTGTGAAAAAATGAAGTGAATTAATAGATGTCAGAAACTGCTCGCCTTCCGCCTGGGAAGTCGTGGCCTAATGGTTAGAGAGTCGGACTCCCAATCGAAAGGTTGTGAGTTCAAATCCCGGGCCGGCAGGAATTGTGGGTGGGGGGAGTGCATGTACAGTTCTCTCTCCACCTTCAATACCATGACTTAGGTGCCCTTGAGCAAGGCACTGAACCCCCAACTGCTCCCCGGGCGCCGCAGCATAAATGGCTGCCCACTGCTCTGGGTGTGTGCTCACAGTGTGTGTGTGTGTGTTCACTGCTCTGTGTGTGTGCATTTCGGATGGGTTAAATGCAGAGCACAAATTCTGAGTATGGGTCACCATACTTGGCTGAATGTCACTTCACTTTCACTTTCACTTTCGTGTTTTCTTAAAGAACAACGGGTTATTTAGACGTGACAGAGCGCAGTTCCAGTCGTAGCGCGGTTTCCGGATCAGACCTTAAACACGATGAATGACTGAAACAGTCAAAATCATCCCGTCTCTCACTTAAATGAACGACTTATCAACAGTGGTTTATTGATTGAAATACCGTACAAAGACAACCAAACAATAATGTATACAGTAGTAGAAAAAAAAGCTATTTACAGAGTTGCATTAAAACTTTCACAATAGTTTAGAATACTGGATTTCACTATTAGGTATTTGTTATTCTGATACGCGTTTCATGTATAAAAGAGTATGTCTATAACCTTTTCAGGTGAATGTAGTGCAATCTTATGGATCTTAAACGTAATCACGTTACAACGAGGTGACATAGTCCCTCTAGCAAATCCGTCAAAAGTGGACAAAGCAGAAAAATCTCAGCAAGCGGTAGATGATAATGCTTACGACCGAAGGGGCGTACGCATAGGTCTACTCTTTAATGTCAAGCGGAAATGTTGAAACGAGTACGAAGAGTAAAATGTGAACGTCGTCATCGGCTATATGAACAAGAGCTCTAGATGTAGGGGTGATATTTTTATGCTGTAAAATTCCTATGAACAGGCAGTGTATGTTTGACCGCGGTCAGAGAAAACTCTTCATCAGAAAACTGCAAAACCACGTGTCAACAGATCGGTCGACTATCTCTGGTAAAAATAAATTAATAAATAAAATTATTCATGTTTACGAGTCACACATTGACAATTTTTGTCTCATGTGCTCATTACAGCTAAAATCACTGAATTATTAAATGCAAAAGTGTGTATGGCATTTTTCTATAACCGTTACAAAAGTGAGAACATCGTAGTTCTCAAATGTGTTTGTATTACAACGGTAGCCCATCTAACAAATCTGTCAGAAGTGGAAAAGCAAAGATGTTTAGCACATACACACGTACACCAGAGATGTTGCTTTATTTGAATCAAAGAAGATGGCCGTAGGAACTGATAACATTCTTTAATGTCGTGGTGTTGTGTTTTGTCAAAATAATAAAAAAGTTTGGGCAAATGTTTAATAATTTTTCTTAAATGAATAGAATGCGCTCACCCTGCTCTCTTTCCCATGCGAGAGTTAGCATGAACTTACAGGAGTCTTAAAACAGAATGTGAATTGTGTCATCGGCTATCCAAACACGATGACTAAATCTAACGGCGTAATAAAAATATCATTTACAAATCAAAAAAAATAAATAAATACTTTAACGATTGTATTCTGAATTCTATATGAGTTGTAAACGTTAGTTTTCTTGCTATACTGTCTTTCTTAGTGATTTGGTCGCTCGAATACACGAAAGGTTATGGATAAAAAAATGTATCTCAACAAGAGTGTGGAAACTTAAACGAGTGTAACGTTTGATGTTGTAATAGTTTTAAGTGTAAAACAGCTAGACTTCATTTTTGCGTCGATGCTTCATGCGATCACACTTTTTGGACAGACACGAAGTTGCGCTAAAAGAAATATCTCGAAGAGAAAAACTGTAACTTAATTTCTTAATTTTCATTTATTCCTATTACGATGACGCCGCACAAAGATCGCCTAAAAACGTACGGTCCGACAAACAAATTGCGAACGGCCATCCAAAATCTTGATACGGTTAAATCTCGAGGTGTAAGAAAAATGTCATTTACAAAACATTGTGATTCTTAGATGTGAAACACCCTTGACATGATCTGCTGGCCTGCAAAAATAAATGTTTTAGCACGGCTATTTACACCATTAGAATGAGAACTGTATATTGTGTCACTCGCATAGAAAATTAATTACCGTATTATCCGGGTCAAAAGGAAATGATGATAATAGTTGACACATCCTTAGCTCGTACATGTCTTTCATTTTGAAAATCACAGCTGCCGGTGCTTTAATTTTTTTAGTAAACCATTTAACATTACACGATGCCTACAAAATAATCAAAGCGTATGTTTTCTGTTCTAGGTAAGAACATTTACACCGAGTGTCATAGGCCGGGTAAATAATTTGAAAATAGTATTTCTGTCGAATGAGAAAAGTTCAGTCGTACATTTAAAAAATGTTCTGATGTAGAAATTATGTTTCTGCCAAACACATCCAAAGAGAAAGAGTTTTCTACTCGTGTGAGAAAAGCACTCGGGGGCATAAATTATATGAAGAAACAATGCTGGTCATCGGGTTATTTAAAAAAAATAAGACGATAGACGGCGTGCCTTGCTTTAGTGACACACAATGTGTTTAAACACGTTTCAAATTGTAGGTGTAATTATTTTACTGACTTTAAGCAAAATGTATATTTGTTATTTTACAGTACGCATACAATCTACAGGATAGAAGGATGCGGATACAGTAAAATACAACTATAAACTTTAAGAAAAGTTAACTTTCATTACACTAGTGTAAAGCGATCTTACAGTAACTGAAAAGCACTACGTAAAAAGCCCGAAGGCCAAACAACTGATGGAAAACACGTTGGGGGGATACTGCCGGTTAAATATATCGTTTTAAATAAAGAATATAATATGGATAGTAAGGATACTTTTAATATAAAATAGAACTACAGCTGTACAGGCGGTCATTTTTATATTTTAATTTTGCTTTTAAATGGAGGTATTTTGGAACGGTTAAACAGAGGCCCTGCAAATGTCTTTCCTGCTCTGTGTCTGAAAGTACCGTAGATATGTGAAAGGTTTACGACCGTAGCAACGCACATAAATTACATCTCTAGGATGCGTGGGTCCAGAAACCCATCTCTCCTGAACCATCTTTAATGGGTGAATACGATCGAGGGTCTTTCTCTGAAAGAATTCTTCTAAAAGATCAATCAACTTCATCTAAACTTCACAGTCTATGCTGCGACAAACAAATGTAGCATACATTTAAAGCAAAATCAATATTTTTAGCTTTATTTTTAAAACATTAGAAAGACTTTGGCATCATGTTTCATTGTCTGTGTGTGTGTGTGTGTGTGTGTGTGTGTGTGTGTGTGTCCGTGTGAGAGAGGGAGAGGGAGACAGAAAGATGGTATTAAAAACTTTGAAGATCATGCAAAAAATAAGAACTTTAAAGAATCTAAAGTGATTAATGCATAACGCATCTAATATAATATAATTATATATATGATATGATATAAATAATTATTATATAATATTATATAAAAATCTAAATATTTTATACATATCATCATTTTGTTGAATTAAGAAACATTTAAACAGATGTAATGAATTACATCAGATGTAGTGAGGGTACTGATTATTCAAACATTACATTAATGTTAACTTTGAAATAATGTACCCCTCTGGCTTAGATCATGCGGTCTGGAACTCCACCCTCGCCGCGCGCGGGGTGTGTGAAGCACCCCCCCTCAGGTCTCACATACAGGAGAAGACCCCAACTTGGACCTGTGAGATTCTGTTTATGATTTAAACATTTTACTTTATTTTTTTAAGTCGTATTATTTTATTTTGGGATATTTCATTCATGTTTGGACATCTCTCCCCGGTCTAAAAAAATGTAAGGAATATTTTTTATATGTATCATCAGAAATGTTTATTTTATATACTATGCTATCACATTTAAAATAAGTGATCTTTTTTTTAAGTTATACTTTTTTTGTTTAATGAATTGCTTTAGGATGATGATGTCATTATAGAATTATTTATTTCCATATTCTTTAACCCCTGGAGTCTGAGTGGGTTTTGGGGTGACTGGAGTTTGGTGTTATAAGTATATGTTGAATACATGATTAAAAATGTATGATAAATGATTTGGTTTGGTTTAGTAACATGTCTGTTACTGCGATGTGTTTTATAAACATGATGAATACTTGTTTAAAACGTGTGTTCTGGTTTAGTAACACGTTGTCATATATAATTGTATTTATTTATTTTTTCATATTTTTTAAAATAGAGATAAGTCTCTTTTTAACTTGATATGTTCATGCGTATGTCCGCTTGTTTATATGGTTTATCAGAATACAAAATTGTATAGTGGAATGGATATTATAGTGATATAACAGGGTACGTGTGGTTTATGATTAAATGTATAGGGTAGTCATAATTCAGATCGCTTAAAAACTAAATTTAATTAAAAAAATGTACATGCATGCAGCATTTTAGTGTGTGGTGGTACTGTAGGTGTACGGTTAAAATAAATAATTAAACAGCTTTTTGAAAAAGATATGATATAAAGATGGATATAAAAGGTTTTAAATATAATATAGAAAATGTTTTGCAACGATTAATGTGAAATGAATTTAACTGAATTGTGTCAACGACACATCCGGGTTCCTCAATAGACCATATTCTTTGTTCTGTTTAATTATATATTTTTTCCCCGATCCTGGTAAAATGTATATTTTTTTAGTGATGACTAAAACTAATGTAAATGTTTTGTTTTATATTGTTTGCGAATGTATAATGTGTTTATATTCATTAAAAGAAGAAAATAAGACTTGGAGACGAATGAATGTATGAGAGGGAGAGAGAGAGGGGTACAAGAGATGCTAGCAGCGCACCAACCGTAATTCATAGGTGAACCGTCAGAAAACTGTCAAAACACGGTACTCCTGCGTGAGATACGTTAGTTTTAATTAGCAATGGCTTTGAAGATATTGTGATTTTGTAGTAAATTCGGACGAGTGTGCACTGTAGCGTGCAGACGTAGACAGTGGGACACAGAGGGTCAGGATCAAAGCTGATATGAAAACAGCTTCTTCTGCCCCCTAAAAATGGATCTTGTTTTATCTGAAACAGTCGGTTTCGGTATATTATTTATAAATGTTTCATGTATAACCTTTTTAAAAGAACACAATGTTTTTCAACCTTATTTAAATTGCTTTCAGATTATGTATATTATATAAAAGATAGAAAATAAAGAACGGCATGTTTTATATATAAATGTGAAATAACTAAAATGTTTTCAACTTTAGCATGATTAATTATATCATATAAATTATATAATGTTTTATATATATATATATATATATGTGAAATAACAATGTCACATATATGAAATAACTAAAATGTTTTCAACTTTAGCATGATAATTATTATATTATATAAATTATAGAATGTTTTATATATAAATGTGAAATAACTTAATGTTTTTCTTTTTCAACTTTAGCATGATAATTATGTTATATAAATTATAGAATGTTTTATATATAAATGTGAGATAACTGAATTTCTCATATATGAAATAACTAAAATGTGTTTTAAACCTTTAATTGTTTTAGTAAATTATATAATGTTTTATATATAAATTATATAATGTTTTATATATATATATATATATATATATATATATATATATATATATATATATATATATAAATGTGAAATAACTAAAATGTTTTCAACTTTAGCATGATAATTACTATATTATATAAATGATATAATGTTTTATATATGAATGTGAAATAACTGAAATGTTTTTCAACCTTAGCATGATAATTAATTATATTATATAAATTATATAAATATTATATAAATTATAGGATGTTTTATATATAAATGTAGAACACACCGATCCCATTTATACACTGCTCAGGAATGTAATGGGAGGGGGGAGAAGCCATAATAACTGGCACAAACTTCAAACAGCTTCTGTCAAAACCACATGATCGATGCATCGGGAGGGTTTCCTAAAACCATGATTTAGAACTAACTAGGTCAATAGGGTAAAACTTTCTGTCAAAACCACTTGATCGATGCGTGGGGAGTGTTTCCTTTACCGTTTAAACTAGCCGTCAAAAAATATAATTTAGTACTAACTAGGTCAATAGGGTAAAACTTTCTGTCAAAACCACATGATCGATGTGTGGGAAACGGTCATAGGTTAGCCCCTGAACTCATTCCGGAAGTTCAACCCATCCATCATAAGGTCACCGGAAGTTCAACCTGTCAAAAGGTCAAAGGTCAAAGTCATAAATCATCATGACATAAGCAGTAGAATATATACTACTTACAAGCTTTCTGATACAAGCTCATATAAAGACTACTCTGATTTTGTAAAAGAAAAACGTGCATTTTCTGTAAAGCTGCTTTGAAACAATGTGTTGTGAAATGTGTTATACAAATAAATCTGAATTAAACTGAATGAGCCAATGCATTGATATCTCCGACGTTTTTTTTACATACCTGACATACCTTTCCATTTCATTTGTAATCTACAGTATACATATTCATTTGAATACTTTTACTTCAAAATCAACATCAACTTTTGTTTTCTTCAGTAAAGGAACTAAACAAGCATATGAGAGTAAACATACAGTATATAGACAGAAGGGAACAGCAAATGCTAAATGCAAATAATAAAATGCAACTGATAAAATAATGCATTTTTAGAATACAAAATACATTATTTTATAATTGCATCCTTTGTTTTTGACATTAAATCAAATAACCTTTTACATTGTCTACAATAATCTAAAGAATTTAGTGCAAATGCATCTGTCATTTAAGATTGATTAATGGGTGCAACATGAAGAGATTGTGTAGTGATCCTCAGAAATCATGAACAAAAGTAAACAAAGTAAAACAAAATATGACCCAGAGTATATTAAATACAGTTTTACTTCCAGTAAGGATGGATATGGTTTAGTGTTGAACACAAATTCTTTCTATGTAGTGAAGAGCATGAAACCTTAGAAATGTTGCATTTTAAAAACAATTAATCAATTACATCTCTGCATCTTGGAGTTCAACTGATTTGTTTATGGTGAGTTTAAAAATATAAACAAAAACGTACTCAGTTACTAACGTAACCTCGGTTCTCTCTAGAAGAGGGAACGAGTACTGCGTCCTAGCTAAGACGCTACGGGAAAAGTCTCTTTTCACGAAATACTGATGCAAAAAATTATCCTTAATTTTTAATTTTTGTAAAGTGCATTAGTAGTCACGTTAGTAACCGAGTACGTTCTCTTACGAGAGCTCTCTCGTACTGCGTCTTAGCTAAGATGCTACGGGAACCCCATGTAAAACGCCGTGCGCAGGGATCACACACCAATAAACCTGAAGCAACGCCCAGGATTTACAGTGCACAGTCACCCGAGGGACTCACAGAGAGTCCAGGACAGGAGGGGGGGAAAGCCCTCCGTCCCATATCTAGCAGCACCCGTAGATGCGGCAATATGACATCACACTGCCGAGGCAAGGCCTGACCAATGTGGCAATGCGGGTCTTACGCAATACTGCCCATATAACAGTCGGCAGCGCATAACGCTCACGAACTCAGAATTCCCATCAAGGCCCTGATTCGACTATACCGACAGCAGCCTTGCTTGCAAGGCGAGAACCTCCAGGTTATAGAACCTGATAAATGTAGACGGCGAGGCCCAACCTGCCGCCATACATATATCCTGCAAGGAGATCCCAGTAGACCACGCTCACGACGAGGCGACGCCCCTTGTGGAGTGTGCTCTGATGCCCAGTGGGCACTGAAGGCCCCTAGAAGCATAAGCTAACGCTATTGCGTCAAGTATCCATCTGGATAGAGTCTGTCTCGAAACAGCCATTCCATTGGAACGTCCACTGAATGAGACAAACAGCTGCTCAGTCTGTCGAAAGACAGCGGAGCGAGACACATAAGCTCTTAAAACCTTAATAGGGCAAAAAAGACTCGAGTCTCCATCTTCTCCTGACACCGACAGGGCAGACAGGGCAATAACCTGAGCCCGAAACGGCGTGTTGAGGGACTTTGGCACATAACCGTGCCTAGGCTTGAGTATGACCCTTAAGTCATTAGGCCCAAACTCCAAGCACGACTGGCTCACCGAGAGTGCGTGCAGGTCACCCACACGCTTCACTTAAGCGAGAGCCAACAAGAATACTGTCTTGAACGACAGATGCTGGAGGCTAATTGATTGGATAGGCTCAAAAGGGGGACCCTTCATGGCCTCCAAAACCGCCGCGAGGTCCCATATAGGGACTGACGGAGGTCTAAGAGGATTCAGCCTCCTAGCTCCTCTAAGGAAGCGGATGACCAAATCGTTCCTTCCTATTGACTAACCGAGTGCTGTTTCAGAAAACGCTGCGATGGCCGCAACATAAACTTTGAGCGTGGATGGGGCTCTGCCCTTATCCAACAGCTCCTGTAGGAAGGAGAGAACCTCCGTCACCTCACAACTAAGGGGTGAACATCCCCGAGCTGTGCACCAGCTGGAGAACACCGACCACTTCGAGGCATACAGCCGTCATGTCGACGGAGCTCTAGCCTGAGTGATGGTATTTAGCACTCCCACTGAGAGATCAGCGGGTAACCATTGAGCGCCCACACATGGAGGGACCACAACTCCGGTTGAGGGTGCCAAATCGAGCCCCTGGCCTGCGAGAGGAGATCCCTCCTCAACGGCACTGGCCACGGGGCAGTGTCTGCTAACTGCATCAAATCTGGGAACCATGGTTGGTTCTTCCAAAAAGGTGCTACAAGCAGTATTGAACATCTCGTTTCTCTCACCCGTTCCATCAACTGCGGAAGGAGGGAGACGGGAGGGAAAAGCATAAAGCGGGCAGCACAGCCATCTCCGTGACAGCACGCTTTCGTTCTTGGGAAAGAAGGCGGGGCAGTGAGCATTTTCGTGGGACGCGAAAAGGTCCCACGCTGAGCCCAAACCAGGAGGCGTTCCACCAACCTGTACAGGTTTCGGGACCCGAGACCGCCCTGGCGATTTATGTAGGACACCACAGACATGTCATCCGAACGGACTAAGACGTGGTGTCCCTTAATTCGGGGACAAAAGCGCGTCAGCGCGTTCTCCACTGCCAGCATTTCCAGACAGTTGATATGTTGGAGCTTTTCCCGTTCTTACCACAGGCCAAAGAACGGTCTGCCCTCGATCAGCGCTCCCCATCCCAAAGTGGAGGCGTCCGTCGACACCATCTTCACTTTCGAGAAAGTCCCCAGGCTTACACCTGATTGGTACCAGTCGTTCGCTGTCCAGGGTTTCAGGGCTGTAACGCAGCTTTGATTGATCCTGAGACGCAGCCGACCAGATATCCGCGCTCTATGCCAGAACTTCAGGGGGCGCATGCGAAGCAGGCCCAACCGAAGAACTGGAGATGCTGAGGCCATGAGACCCAGCATCTTCTGAAATTCTCTGAGCGAGACGGTCGCGCCGCAGCGGAGAGAATGCGCTGCGTGCTGAATGCCCAACGCGCGCTGTGGCGACAGCTGCGCCGTCATGGAACGCGAGTCCAGAGCTATACCCAAAAACAGTCTCGTCTGACTGGGGTTCAGCGAACTCTTCGTCCAGCTAACACTGAGACAGAGTTTCTCGAGGTGATCGAGTAAAATGGCCCCGTGTTCCACGAGCTCCGCTCGTGATTAAGCCAGAATCAGCCAGTCGTCCAAATAGCTCAGCACTCGCATGCCTCTGAGTCTGAGAGGAGAGAGCGCTGCGTCCATGCACCTCGTAAACGTACGAGGAGCCACGGACAAGCCGAACGGCAGGACTGTAAACTGGTATGCCTGGCCCTTGAAGGCGAATCTCAAGTATCGCCTGTGACGTGACGCTATCTGTATTCGAAAATACGCGTCCTTCAGATCTATTGACTTGAACCAGTCCCCTCTGCGAATATGCGCGAGGAGTTTCCTGGTTGAAAGCATTTTGAAACTGCGTTTCGCCAATGCTTTGCTCAGCTGTCCTAGATCCGGTATGGGTCTGAGACCCCCGTCTTTCTTGGGCACTAGAAAGTATCTGCTGTACAGCCCCCCCTCGCTTTGAGCTTGAGATACAGGCTCCACAGCCTCTCTGCTCAACAGTTTTAATATTTCGGCTCTAAGTAGGTGTGCTACTTCTGTTTCGACCGTAGTTTTGACGCACGCTAAAAAGTGCGGAGGGCGACGAAAAAACTGTAGCGAGTAGCCTCCCTACTATGCAGTGCGCGTGACCTTATGAGGGGCCCAATACCAGCATGAAATGTGCCGTGTGTGTGGGCCCCACACTATGGGACCCGGGTGGGGCCTGAGTGGGACAGCCCAAAGTGTGGGGTGAGCATGGGCTGGCCCACACAAAGCAGAGTGCCAACCAATTGTGGGGCCATAACAAGCCCAGCCCACAGTGTGGAAAGAGTGGGAATACTGTGGGCTAAAAGTGCTAATGCCCTCTAGTTTTCCTAAGTAGCGTCCCAGCTAAAAATGTGTACCTAGGGCCCCAGTAGACCTCACAGTATGCCCACATTTTGGAGGGAAATATGGACATAAACCTGTGTAGGCTCTTTGTGGCCTTAACAAATAACAACATTTTGTACCTGCAGAATGCTGCAATATTACTACTAATGCATATGCAGAATAATTGCACGTGTTGATAGTAGAAGTAATAAATTAAGAGTCTACTATTAAGAGAATACTTTAATTAATTCACGGACATAATTAATGCAGAAAATACACCGTTCAAAAGTTATACTTTTTTTCAGGTTACTTTGAATAAAGCTTTTAAAAGAGCAGCAAATTAAATATGAATTTTGTCCAATAATGTAAACATTTTTACTGTCACTTTTTAACAATTTAATGCACCCTTGGTGAAAACAAATTTCTTAAAAAAAAAAATTAATTAAAATCTGACCCCAAACTATTGAATATTTTAATATATTAAATAAAGATTTATAAAACAGAATAATGACCAATTATAACTACATCAGAACATTAAGTAGATGTTATAGATAATAATAGATAAATCAATCCCCTAAGGAGCACCAGTAGAGCTCTGCCTGATCTCTGATCGACTGGTTCTTCTGCACTTTCCACCGTCCCAAGTCTCTTATCTTACAGAGCCACTTTAATAGAAGTCTCCATTCTAGATGCTGTAGCCTGGCTGCTTTTTGTCCCAGCATCTACCGGAGAACGAAACGAACAATTAAAATTAAAAACCCTAAACCCCAAGTTTCTACTTCAGGAAGTCTCCCTGGACACTATTATTTTTTGTGTACATTTTTTAATGTTAAAAATAAATGTATGCTTTATTGATGGCTTAGATATATAGAGAGTGACAGAGTGTAAATGAACTGCAAGACTAAATGAGACAATGAGAGAGCAGTGGTTGATTGAGATTGAGAGCGAGATTAAGGCAAAGCAGTGAATGAAAGACATAATTCAGTTCTAAACACGTTGACTCAGTTGCTGTTTGGCAAATCTAACATATCCAATATGTGTGTCTTGTGTTAATTTTTTCCCACTTCAGCAACAGAAGGTATGTTATGGTGTTTGTTTGGTTTGAGACTGTGTCCCAAGAGCAGGGCTCTGAACCGGTTCAAATAACAAAAACGAAAACCAGAAATGAACAAAATTTGGCAGGAACAGAACCAGAACCAGAAACGGAATCAAATGTTATAGTTCCGAACAGAATAGAAAATTTGAAATGGCCATTAACCGGTTAATAACGCTATATTATCGTTCCATTTATTATTTGTCAACCAATCATGAATTCCAGTAGTATGGCACGCTGAAGCCAACGAGTGAAATGTCTGCTCAGCTGTGAACCAGAGACAGTTTATATGAGACATGTCACTTCCTCAATCCTCAATACAACTATATAAGGAAAACCTGTAACGGCAAAGATGGCGGTTGTGTGCACATGTCCCGCCCCTCCCGCTGGATAGCCAATCATCTGCTTTTAAACAGTCAAGCCGGGAAACATTTAAGCCTATTGTCTGGTTCCACTGACGTATGCGCAAAGTTCAGGAACCCTTACGCATGGTTAGTAAAGGTATAACCTGTGGATAAAAAGGCGTTTTAAACCTTATTTTGGGTCAAAGTCATCAAATTTTTTCTGCGATTTTTATCATATTTCACTGCTGTTTCTGTACATGCTGTTTTTATGTCCTGGTGACCAGTGAAAGTGCAGTTCTGACTCTCTGCCCATTCATTTAGATAGGAGCTGGTCTTGTTATTCTGAAATAGCTGCCCGGAGGCGTTGCTAAGATGGCGGCCGAGTGGCACGACTTGCCTGAAAGGACTTTGTGTGAACTCATCATAGGTAAGAGTTTATCTGAGGATAGTGCGAGATGAATTTAACAGATCACACACACCTGCAGCGCTCTGTGAATGGAGAAAACAGAAAAAACTGTAGGATTACATAAAAAGGAATATAGGCATATACACTAAATATATTTCACTTAAATCATATTGACAGATTAACTAAATGAAAGAAAAATGTGCTAAATTACAGTTCATTGTGACACGTTCCAAAGTTTTCGGAAAGGAAAACGACACAGCAGAGAGTAGTTTTCTTTATTTTGCAAATGCTTTACGGTATTAATTATTTTGCAAAGCTGGACATGACCGTCGCACCGACACAACATAATTTGCTATATTGAAGCCTGTTCATTATCAAAATAAAATACAGTTAAAGAAACAAATAAAAAGTTGCACTGCTCCGATGTACAGAATGTTGTGTTCTGCGTGATGGCGCCTCACTGTGCTGATAAAGCCGATGTGAATGATGATGTTTTATGTCGATGAAAGTACAAACACTATATAATAAAACATATTTTAACATCCAGATACGTCGGGAACATGGAAAGATTTGGATTCGTGCTGAATGAGAAAAGTAGGCATCAGCTTCACCTTAAATTCATTTGTTTTTGGATTGACGTTTTTATAGCCTTAACTTTAGAGGTTTGGTTTAGGAGAGAAACTAATAACGTTAAAATACTATTTTTATAATGTTTATAATCTGCTTTAGATTTCAGGCATTTTAGCCTTCATTATTTCGGAAAGTAATAGGGCTAATAGAATCCGACGTGAGCTGTGACTTAAGTTTTCTTTCTCTCTCTCCAAATGCAATCTTATACAAATGTTTTTTTGTTCTTGATTTTTTTTAGCAATGCAGCAAACATTTTTAAATATCTTAAAAATACTTTGATGTCTTTAAAGTGTTGATAGATTTTTAATATTTTTTTAGTAGCTTACATTTGGCCGAAATCTAGAAAAGATGATCCTGTATTGGCTGTGACTAAGCGCACGCAGCGGGTTATTGGCTAATGTTAGATCTATATTTTTTCCTCTTCTTTTTGAGTAAAGAAAATGCTGTACTTTATTATTATTATATTATTATTAGGCAAATTAAAGGCAAAGAACATTGTTTTTTTAAAAAAACACCCGAACTGGTTTCGGAATGGTAATAATATCAGATGAACGCAGGAACAGAAACATTAAAATATCGATTATGCTCGGAGTGAACCGATTTAATTTTTAGTTTTCAAGCTCTGCCCAAAAGGATGTCTGAGTCACAGATGAAAATGGCATATTATTGTAATACACTAAGTAATACAGGTTTGAAACAACAAAGAGTAAGTAAATGATGACATAACTTTCATTTTTGGAAAAACATGCCCTTTAAGAAATTACTAACTTTAATTTGATGCATGAATATGAAGCTTTAAATAAATTTAAGTGTAACTTCATTACAAAAGATGCAGCAACATGTTTCTGGTGGCTCTTTATCTGCATCTGACACAAACCAAATGTACTGTAGAAAAATAGGAAAAAAAATCAATGAATGAGTAGCAGTCAAATATTAAAGAAAAAAAAACCTTTTCAGTCAAATATTACATAGGTTTGTATGAGCAAACGTGCTGATTAACCATACAGTCAAAAGAAATAATAGTTACATTAATAAGTTACCCTAATATTTTTTCCTGGGCTATATTTTTACATTCAGCAACCATACAACCAGCAGCCATGTCACCCTGGAGCCCAAGACCGGTTTCCCACTGAAGCTAAGCAGGGCTGAGCCTTGTCAGTACCTGGATGGGAGACCTCCTGAGAAAAACTAGGTTGCTGCTGGAAGAGGTGTTAGTGAGGCCAGCATGGGGTGCTCACCCTGTGGTCTGTGTGGGTCCTAGTGCCCCAGTATAGTGATGGGGACACTATACTGTCAACAAGCACCGTCCCTCGGATGAGACATTAAACCGAGGTCCTGACTCTCTGTGGTCATTAAAAATCCCAGGATGTCTTTCGAAAAGAGTAGAGGTGTGACCTCATCATCCTGGCTAAATTTGACCATTGGTGTCTGACCATCATGGCCTCCTAACAATCCCCATATCTGCTGATCGGCTTCATTACTCTGTCTCCTCTCCATCAGTAAGCTGGTGTGTGTATATATATATATACCCAAAGATTCACAGCCCTAATCCATACAGTAGGCTTTCGTATGTATTACATACAGTATTTTCAGTAGGGAGTTTTACTAAGCTTTACTATGACAGTATACAGCTTAAATACACCATAAATCTTAATGTGTAAAAGTTTTCATCCCTCCGATGAAAGTCTATGGGATTTTCGGTGGTTATGATAGCCTGGTTTGCAAAAACTGTTAGCCAGATCAGTTGAAAAGAAAGCAGTCTGCAGGTCTGGGCCGAGTTTTGTGGTTGTAGCTTTAAAAGTCTAGGAAACACATTTTAAAATTTGGTCTCAGAAAAAAGAAGTTTAAAGTCAAGTCACCTTTATTTACAGTATATAGCGTTTAAAACAAAACAGATTGTGTCAAAACAACTGAACAACATTAATTAGGAAAACAGTTCATCATTGAATTCAGTGATGTTATCATCTCAGTTCAGTTTAAATAGTATCTGTGCAATCATTTGCAATCAGATTTTAGTAAGTTGGCTTTTTTTAAGCCAGTTTAATAAACCAAATGAACAACAAAATGGACATAAAATAGTGCTGGGCAGTTTGACCAAAAATGTATATCACAGTTTTTTTTTCAAAATTAAACCGGTTTTCCGGTTTATGACGTTTATTTTTTTTATTTTTATATATAATCAGGTGTACAATGCATTTTCTGCTGGTTGATATTCCAAGACATGCTTACGGCTAAGGTGCTGGAGCAAATTGCTTTAGCCCAACAGCACTTGCATAAAATGGATGTTTGGTCAACGTCGGATATTTGGAAACCCGAAAACCTCCAAACAACAGACCCCGCTTCTCTTTTTGGCTGTAACGCCTGTTTCACACATAATCTGCCTACGGTGCATATGCAGTCCACAGCAAGGACTCACTGTGCTTTCACACAGGACGCGTTTGCAGTCCGCTACTGTTCCGCTTCGGTTTAGTCCACAAAAACAACATTTGTTCATTGTTTTGATTTTATATCATGTAAAAAAAAATATATGTATATATATATGTATATATATGTATATATATATATATATATATATATTCAGCATTTTAAGTATTTTATCACAGAACAATAACAATCTTTCATATAGACAATTAGTTTAAACTCAAATATAAACAACGCATTATTCATGCATTTTACTTCTAGGCTTGTATAATAAGCTGCTCAAGCAAGCGGCAAAACATTTAAACACAATAATAAGCCTACTTGTTAAAATATTTAAAATTAAAACACCACAAACAGAAACGGTCTCGTGCATTTTGCATTTAAATCTTTATCACAAGAAATACCACAGGTCTTAATGAACTTAGTTTTTCTGCTTCCATGAAAATTAACATATATATTATTTTCCTTGTTTATCTAAAAGTGCTCTTTTTCTTGTTTTAAACCTAGCCAAAAACCCATGTGACTGCGTTTCCATGTCAATCCATGTAAATTTTTCCCACAAACAATGCGCTTTCACTTTAATTCAGCACCTGCATCGCAGCAAAAATAGATGACGGACCGCTCCTTGAACACACTGACGGGCTGCAACCTCGTGCAGCTGGAATCCGTTAATATGCACTCCAGATGGACTATGTGTGAAACAGGCGTTACAACGTAACACCAGAGCACTGCTAATTGACCCTCACCACGCCTCGCAGTCGCTACTTAGAAGTGAACATTGTAAAGGGTCCATCTGAAACAGTGTTGCGCGGCTGCAGCGCAGCATAACGTTCGTTCCGAACGCGGAGTAATTAAATTCACCGGTATGGCAGTATATTCAAAATTAACATTGTAACAAAAATATACACTGGTTTTCGGTATGAACCGGTTTACCGCCCAGCACTAACATAAAATAATTTAATGGGACGAATTCATGTGCAATATGAAAGAATATATTACAAGAGATTACCTCAGAAAATGATCAGAAGGGGCTAACATTATGTAATGGGATGTATGGAGGCTCCGTTAATGTGGCCCTGTAATTAAACTAATGTGTTTGGGGTAGTGCGGGTCCAATTAGGAACAGGGTGAACAGTATAAAAAGAATGTGTAGTCACTACTTGCGTGTGCTTGCCGGTTGAGTGTTGCGTCCTTGCCCGTGGGACTGCCCCTTGTTCCTGTAGCGTTTCCACTTTGAGCTTCGGGATAGTTCGCGACTGTTGGCAGCTCTGGCTCTCACGTTACATGCCTCTCTTGCAGTCCGGTGTCTCATATGCTGGGAGGTAACCTCAGGTGTGCATTGGCTGCTTAGTGAGTACCCAGGTTTGCGATTTGTCGTAATGACTGTATGATTTATAGCTGCGGGGATAGCTCGCGGTGTGAGCGTTGAGCGGTGGCTGGTTCCACCTCGCATTCCCCTTTTGCATTCCCGTGTGGCGGGGGATGTTGTGTCCCGTGTCCAGTGTATGCGTGGCATGGATGGGCTACGGATTTATGAATTAAAGGTACGTGAAACGTCCACTTTTTGTACAGCGCTCATTCTTTTAAATAAATTGCAAGTATGTTTATGTTTGTATTTTTAGGAGGAATAGATGTTCTGCGACGCCTGGTGGGCAACGCTGATTTGACGCTGCTGCTCCATACATTAAGTTTATCTTGATAACTCTCTTCCCAACACACGTGTGTGTATTGTGATGCCGCTCGTTCTCCAGTGTCACCGTGATCATTGGGTGGCTTCCACACTGTATTTCTAAATCGATCTGCTGTCAAGCCTCGGTCTCATTTTATCTCGTGGTCTCTTTTTTTGTATTGTGAATGTGGATGACCCAGCTCTGAGATCTTTTTAATGATTGTGTATTTAAATAAAGCTTTTGTATTATTTGTATCCACATCTCTAGCCCTTTTGACAGTCACGTTCCTGTGTGTCTTGTGTAAAATCTTAGATCCATAATATTTCCCTGGTCAACAGGGTGGCATAGTCATATTTAAGCTAGAGGTAGTGTGCATATAGCGGCTCCTCGTGACGAAAAGAGGGCCCCGATACATTCAGTTGACAATTTAAAAATGAGACAAGCAACACTGAGAATAAAATATGTGTTTCTACTAAAATCTTGACAAATTGTAGTAGAAAACTCAGAAATTAACTAAGAAATGTAAAAATCTTACCTGGTTAAGCAGAGGTGGGCGGTACAATAGAGGCTGGAATGACAGCTCATTAACGATGCAGAGTTCCAGCAGTTCCAGCTCTCATTGGCTAAAATTAATCACATGCTGCTCCATTTATGTTACGGCTGCTGGTATGTGAATGAAGGCGCATGAGGAAGATGAAATACTAAGGGGTTCTTTTAATGATTGCGGAGGAACAAGGGCACATCCAACATAATACAATATACAATTCAATCACGGACGAGGAGGAACTAAACAGACAGGGTATTTAAGAACACGGGAGGTAATCGGGGAAATGGAGACGGGTAGGCATTAATCAAATCAACCAAAAAAGAACCGGAAAAATACCAAATAAGGAAACTAAAAGTCCATGTACGTAACAGTTCGCCCCCTCGGGGAACAGTGCATCCTCGCACCGCAAGAGGAGTACCCATGGAGGGAGGGTGTGGGTTCTGGAGGCGGGCGTGGGGCAGGCGAGAGCTTGGAGGCTGGAGGCAGAGACAGGGAATCCACAGGCCAAGGTGGAGCTGGAGACTGGAAATCCCGCTGCAAACCATCGCGCCCAGATGGCACTGACTGAGGGTGAGCTGTGGGACTGACTGTCACTTGATTGTGCCATCCCAAAGAAGCACAAAGTCACTTTTAAATAAATGTTCTCTCCTGGTGGAATGACCTGCCGATTTAATCTTTAATCTTCAAGAATCAGCTAAAAACACATCTCTTCTATCTTTATTTGACCCACTAACTGTATTCTAGTTCTATTCTTTAAAAAGAAGAAGAAAAAAAGAAAATAATTTGAGACTTGCACTCTAGTCCTTTCCTAACTGCTTGTTTTCTTAAAAAAAAAATATATATATATATATATACATATAATATAAAATAGAATACAAAAATAATAGGGAAGCCAATTTATCTATTTTCTTTTAATTTATTTGTTATATAATAAAAAACCTTAAATATGTAAATATATGCTGTATGTGTGTGTTTTATATAAAATTGCAAGAATAAACATACACAGCACACATTCTGTTACAGAGGCGGTTCCTGTACCGCCTCCCTTGCACCACCAGAGGGAGCCATCGCCCGAATATTAGTTTTCCCCATGAACTCCATTTCCCACAAGGCCTCTTACCTGGAACTAATTGCACTTACACCTGCACCTCATTTCCACACTCATATAAGCTGCCCTCACACACGCACTCATTGCAAAGTCTTGATTCGCCTTGGCTGTCAGTTCTGAGTGTTATTATCTGTGTTTTGTTTTCCTTCTCTTGACCCTGGACTGTTTCACATTATTGATTGTTCTCTGCCTGCCTCGACTTTCTGCCTGATTTCTCGATGTCTGGTTCTTCACAACAGAAGACTTCGCCGTTTAGTGATCTAGCGGCCTCCACCGAATTGACTGCCCAAGCATCTCAGTGGGCATCACAACAGCATCAGCTGAAACGACTGACCACTCTAACAGAGGAACTAGTTCAAGCAATGCAAGACATCCATCATTCAACGACCAGCACCATGGCCGCCCAACCGCCAGCACCAAGTATCCTGTCGATAACTTCCCCGGTCAGCCCACGCCTCGCCTTCCCAGAATGGTTTGACGGAACTCTGACTAAGTTTAGGGGTTTCCTGTTACAATGCTCTCTTTTTGTCAATCAACAGCTGCTATTACACCCCATGGAATCCAGCCGTATAGCATTTGTTTGTTCGCTGCTTACTGGGAGGGCGTTAGAGTAGGCAACAGCAGTCTGGAGGACACATGGTTCCGTATTTGAAAATTCCACGGAGAGAGGAGATGCTGAAGAACAGCTATTAACCCTTACTCAAGGGAGGAGCTTGGCTGCGGAGTATGGTCTCTCATTCCACACACTTGCAGCTCAAACCACCTGGGTCCAGGACACACTGAAACCGCTGTTTCGAAGAGGATTAAGACCAGAGTTACAGTCCGAATTGGCTTTCCGTGATGAGGGTAGGAATCTGAAGGAATTCATTGCCCTCACCATCCAAATTGACAATTGGACAATTTATTGTTATCATTTTATTGTCATTGTCACAGAAATCAAATTTTAGTGCAACATTTGCATGTAGACAAAAAAAACAAACAATCCAAAAAAAAAAAAAAACCACAAAGGGCCTCTGGGAAAATCCTCATAGGGCCCCAAATGACCAAACTACTATGGGCCCCGTATGGGCTAACCCACAGAAAACCATCATGAGGGCCCAAAAGAGCAAAACTGCTGTGGGCCCGGCTTAGGATAACCCACATGTGGCACACGTGGGTTTGCTCTGACCACACTGTGCTATTTTACTTGGTTTTACACATTTATTTATTTATTTTTGAACCACCAAACTAGCATGAGAATTATGGCTTTTTATTATATAAACTAACAAAACAATGAAAACCAATCAAATTTGAATAAAGTTGCACAGATTTATGTATTTGTATACGTATTTTGTATATTATACAGTTTGAACAAATTAATAAACTTAATTTAATGCCTATTTGTTGGTCACACATGATGTTTTAAACATAAGAAGTTCTTCTTTAATTTGTCTTCATGTTTAACTGGATCAAATAGATGCAAATAGTTAATAAGAAACTATGTCATGTTTTTTTAGTGCAAAAAAGAAAAAAAACTGAACTGTTTAATTTATGACTGAAAAAGTATACATCACTAATAAGTTTAAGTTAATGTTAAAACTGTAATCCAAACACATAAATCTTCAATTTAGACCTACATATATATTGAATGTTGTGTGATTGACCTCACAAAAGAAGATACCAGTCAGAGTAAGGAAAATAATGTTGAAGGAAAAAAATTCCAGTTGATCCTTGTCAGTGTTATGGACCTCTGTTTCCTTGTTTTACTTCTTTGTTCCTGTTTAGCTGATTGATTATTTGCGCACCTGTGTTTATTAGTTCCTGTCTGTTCCTTAGTTGGTCATCTGGTCTGCTAAGTTACTAGTTTGTTTGCCGAAAAGTTTCCTATGTTGGATTTCCCCAGCGTGTTTGTATATGTTTGTGTGCCACTATTCTTTTTTACCTTGTAAATAGTACTGTAGGGATTCGGTGCCAGTTTTCTTTATTGTAAACGTCATTTTTTTCTACTGTTTATACTTTAAGTCAGGGAAGACTGTTGACATTTGTTTCCTATTTCTTTGGCATTGGCTACTTAGAGTCCCTGGGTTTAGTTAAATGATTTGTTTATTATTTTGGCATTGCCCAATCATGAAGCAATTGCTTCTTTACTGTGTCACTTCAAGACAGAAAAATTAATTTACTTGAACGGTAGCAAAGGGTTCAGATTTCATTATTTGTTATCTAGTGTTGTAACACATTAATGGCCAAAACACATTCTCCTGGATACAACCTGGCAAAGCAATAAAAATTTGGTTTAAAATAGACTGAACAAGAAAGGGGTAAAGAGATGAGCTCGCCCATGACTTACTGGACGAATGGTTCCTGCCAGAGACCCGCCAGCAGTCCTCCCACCAGCACCCAGCCGTCCATGAGGAGCTTACAAAGGCGTGGCATGCCCCATACTCGACACAGGAAAACTCCTCTACTGTAGCAGCTCTCACCACCGTTGACGGCGCTGACAAAAAGTGATACACCAAACTTCCTCCCCTGAAGGAAATGATCGCCGCACATCTGTGCCCGCCATCTGCCCTCGGTTTAAAGGGCCATGCAGCGCATCCATCTTAGCCCTGCAGGACCACCTCAGCTATCGCCAACAGAGCTAATGCAGCATCCGGACAGGCCGGCTCGGCACTGCTCACAATGGCGATTCTCCAAGTGTTTCAGGCCAAACTTCTCCGCAGTATGGATGAGTATAGCCAAGAACACCATGAGGCCTTTATGGAGCTACCCATAGCAACAGATCTCTCTCTGCGCTACAAAGGCCAAAGCACAAGCGATCAGCGGCAGCCCAAACATTTTACCACTGTAATAGTCGACCTAAATACTTTAAAGAGCACAATTCCTCATCCTCTCACGATCACTTACATGAATGTAGACTTCCCGCTTTTTCAAGGTCAGCTCTCGTTCGAGAAAATAAAACCTCTCGCATCCCATTATACAGCCTGGCCAGCCATTCCGGGAATCTTGGGATGGGTTTTGGAAACAATTCGACGAGGCTACTCACTGCAGTTCACTCGCAGGCCACCCCGGTTTAGATGTGTTGTTCAATCTGCTGTCCCGGACAATGGGTCTCATTCACTTATAATTGCATACATTTTTCGTATTTATATGCACATTTGAATTTCTCACAAAAATTTTCCGCCTAATTTACAACACGCTCGTACACACATGAGCTTGTTCTTAAACTTGTTCTTCTGTTAGTGAATTTGAAGTCTTCTAAATGAGCGCCCGCGTGCACGAGGTTAGTAATTAGCATAATACACGCCAAAACCAGCTCCATATAAGGGCTTTCCACAAAACAGCACTTGTACAGAGAAAGACAATTAAGGGTGCTTTCACATCTCTATTTCGGTTAATTTGGTCCGAACCAAGGGCAAACAATTATACATTGTCGCATTTTTCAGCTTTTTTGGTTCCTTTTCACACCACACTGATTGCTTTGGTCCGAACCAGTTGAAACAAACCAAAATGCAGTCACATGAGAACATCCACATCACTCATTGGCCATTATGTATTTTCTAAACTGCTTTTCGATTGGTCAGAATTTACGTGTGGGAATATTCCAACATAAGAGGGAAGCCAGCAAACAACATGGAGACAACACAACTATGGAGAGATGACTGCGCGGGCTGGTTTTGTGCCTGGCCATAATCTAGTACATTGTTTGTTTACACCACAATATGCAAACAATACATTTCTATAATGAAGTCCGGATGCGGCTTGAAAACAACGTTCTAATGCACTGCAAACGGCCCGCTCGTAACTTTAAGCGGAGGCGTGCATTTATTCTTCTTAACTCTAACATGCTCATGGGCATCTGACCAAATACGGCAGCTGGTTTAGTCCAAAAATGATCAGTAATTTTTGCAGTTGGGTCTGTTCGAGGTTAGATCACGTTCTCACCACAAACTAACCGCTCCAGGGTTCGTTTGAAAGTGTACCAAGACCACCTCTTCAAGCAGGTCTCTGTACGCTTGTTTGGTTCGCTTTTGGTGCGCACCCGAGTGCGATTGCTGCTTTCACACCTGCCCAAACGAACTGCACCAATCAGGGAAACGAACTCTGGTACGATTCAACCGAACTAATGAAAATGACCTAATACAGGAGAAATTGCAACACAGTAATTTGTTTAAATCAAAATTAAGGAATGTATTCAAGTAATCTACTCAAAACTTCCAGCTTTTACAGAACATCCACATACAGCAGATGCAAGTGAAGTGATGTGACATTCAGCCAAGTATGGTGACCCATAAAAAAATGGATATTTTTATGGTGATAAAAAAAATATCGCCATTAATCTATTCTCAAAGTTGGATTGGGAGCTGGGTCTATACTAAGCGAGCTATGATGACTTTCACCTTGATATTTTATATATAACCGACTGGCTGAGGCCAGCCTTAAAAGATGCTCAGGACAGTTGACGGGCCACTGCTGTGCATCGTCACGAAAGCTTATCTTTTTCACGTGTTTTTAAGCCTTACCACTTGTCGATTTAAACATTAAAGCATCCAAACACAAGACACGGAAGAGCTGCGTATCACGGACAGCGACACTGAACCGAGCTCTCTTCTGCGAAGTTCTCCTCCAAGTCCCTCCTGCGCTCACCTGAACGAACAAATACAAATCGCAGTTTGAACAAACAAAAATATGTGAAAGAGCCCAATTCAGTACTCTCTGTGTTCTGGTGTTCAGGGCTCACGCAGAGAAAGGCGTCTGAAAACACTTGAACATCGAATTTGCTTATTTTTGCTCTTGTGTCGACAAATACATACAAAATATGGCAAAATATCCACCTTGGAAATTATATTGGATGCGTTCATCGTCTCTTAAAGTGACCGCGCCTAATTTAGCTACTGGCTGCTCTAATGTTAATCCAAGAAAATGAAAATGAAAATGAAAATCACTCACTGCTCTTGACTGAATTACTTTGTAGTTTTAACAGTCAAACCAAAAATTATTCAGACACCAGATATAATTTTTTATATATATAGCAAAACTGTAATAATGTGAGAAATGTTGAAGGTGTCTGAATAAATGTAGGTTTGATTGTATATTTCATTTTTACATTGAACACTATCCAGTGCTATTTTACATTTAATTATTTGGTTTCTGTACCTTGACACCTACAAACTTGAAAAAAACGTACATTGTGTAAATAAAGCACAAATAAATAAAAATAAACGAACATACAAATTAAACAATTTCAAACAGGGGCCCACTGGTGCAACCTTCACCGGGTCCCCGCTGACCCCAGCTATGGTCCTGCTCACGCCTGTTTCACAACACAATGTCAGTGAATATTGCCATTAGATTATTATTATTATTATTATTATTATTATCTAATGGCATCAATAAAGCTTACGAGGCGGAATATTTTCACCGCGCTAGATATGTAGCTTCGTCTTCTGACCGTGTGCCTTTCCACAATCGCGGTGACAGTATTGTGGTGGAGACTTTGTCTAATGCCACTGGGTATGTTAGACGAGGTCGAAGTATTCATAGGACAGTTAGAGGGCAACGTGGAGGCAGGGTGGGGAGTCGCAATGACACTGACAGTAGTCTGAGTTGTGCAAACTCAGTGCGCGTGAGGCAGATCTGGCCGCGCTGCTCGTAGCAGGCGCAGAGGCGATGTGACACAGGGCAGAGCTTTTGAACTAAACAGGTCTTGTCTACTTGTGTTTGTGTGTCATATATATAATATATTTGTTCCTCATACATGGAATCAGAGTGCCTGCTGTATGTAGTAAATTGAAAATCTCTATAGCAAAAGGTCAACCGCTACATGCATTCGGTTTGTTTCTACCATTTATTAGCAAAGCTTTACATAGTTTGTTTACTACTTACTATTTACCTGAGCATTCCGTATTGTGTAATATACCACACAAGTTTAGGAACATTTTGGGGGGAAAGAAGTGCTGCATTTTATCATTTAAACATGTGACTTTTCATGAAAATTCTATAATTCAAGATGGCCACCATCATATGACGTCATAATATGCAAATTAGATGGGAAAATGGGATCCCTACATAAACATTGGGTCATCCTGAATATTTCTATCATTTACAGAAAGTCTCTATCTTTTATCACTTTTAAGATATAACCTTTTGAAATTAAGATGTCAAAATCGAACGTTTTAGGAAAAAACCTCTGGCGCCTAAAGGGTTAAAGACTGCTCTGAACGAGTATCTCACAAGATCACAGCAGGTTGATGATCCGTGTCAGACAAGGAAACAGTACCAGTACGGATGAAATGCTTCATGGACTTATTCTTAATTACAGACATAGTTTTTTTTTAAGGTCCTTATTTTGAATATCTTCTTAATCACACACGTTTTTTTCTAGACTATTTATCCCATTGCTTTCATTCAGATGTTCTATATATACATTTTATTATACTTTACCACAATAATTTTTCTCATTCAGTATAAACTACTTGAATGATAAAAGAAAACAGCCTTATACAAGAAAACAAAACACTACAAATGCCATTGTTATGTTGATTTAACTTTATTTTTTTTAATTTTTTTTTAGATGATTCCTTTTAAGAGATAATCTTAATTTGAACCAACACTTAAAATGAAACTCATGGATGGATGCACGCAAGCATGAAAACAAAAAAACAAAACAATGAAAATCATTCTGAAATACTAGTCATAAAATAATTTACATTTTACCAGATTTGTTTAGTGAATCAGCCTTGACCTGTGATGTGTGAAATATATTCAGTGAGCATCCAGTCAGATTTTCCTAAGGGTGGAGACTCAAGCTGCTAAGAGAAACACAAATAAAAAGAGGGATTTATAGTAGAAGAGAGAGCAGAAGGGGGAACTCACACCCTTGTCATATCTGACCATCACACTTATCTGGTTATTGGTTTTTAAAAAACAAGATGGAGGGACTCTCTTATCTGTTCTTACTTTTGGGTGAGTATAAATTACACACATTAATCAAATGATGTACAATTATAGATGCTGTTTAGCTATTCTTTATGAAAATATTTAAAGAATCAAATGCAACATAAACTTGATCCACATCCCAGAAAGCAATGGAAATATTTTGTTTTTGTAACAGGTGTCTTTTCCATTCAGGGGAGTTCAGAAAACTTGAAAGGTAAAAAGTAGTAACTAATGTCCCATTAGTTAACAAGCATTAAATAACATTAACCAATACACAACTTATAGTGTTTATTGATCTTTGTTAATGTTGATTAATAAAATATAACTGCTCATAGTGAGTTTATGTAAGTGCAGATTTTAATGTAGAAGTAAATGGAATTGAGTGTTTTGGGCTGGAATAGAAATTAAATGTACTGAAACTTCACATATTTGAATCTTGACCCTCTGTCTCTTTAAATATTTTTAGCTGTACAGTCATCCACATACGGCTGGGGAGCTGCAAACGCCACATTTTCCACCTGGGGAGCTGCAAAGGCCATCGATGGCATCAGATACGCTCCAGGTTCAGCCTCCAGCTGCTCCATCACAGATAAGGAGCTCAACCCGTGGTGGAGGCTGGACCTGCTGGATTCTTACTACATTTCCAGCGTGACCATCACCAACAGAGGCGACGGCTGGCTGGAGCAAACGACTGGAGTAGAGATTCGCATCGGAAACTCTCTGGAAAACAACGGCAACAACAATCCCAGGTGAAGTTATGAAAACAGTTATGAACGTGTCAGGAGAACTGGATTTGATCAGGTCAGCTGATTGTGTCGTGGTTTCTCTCTTTCTCTCTGTAGATGTGGTGTCACTTCATCTGTCCCAGCAGGCAGTTCTGTCAGTTTCTCTTGCGGGGGAATGGAAGGTCGTTATGTGAACATGTACATTCCTAACATCCAGGCGGTTCTCTCGCTGTGTGAGGTGGAGGTTTATGGAACAGGTAAAACAGGTAAAAAAATAGGTCCATTGTCAGTAGTGTAGAGATGTATAAAGCACATATGTCACTTTCAAGCTTAGCATCTTTTTGTTGTTTGAATTTGCATGATCAACTTGAACATGCAGTGAAATCTGTGTGGGGAATTTTCTAGTACTAAGAAGCAGTAGTAAAGAAAACTAATTTTATTTTATTCTAAGAGGCTGATTCCAAGTTCTTATTCACAGCTTCTTATTGACACTATCCATTCCACCTTAAAAACGTAATGCTTCTGCGCTTCTTATTTACGCTCAATTTAGGGATCGTATCTATTTGTGTCCCTTTTTGAGAAATCAACAATAAACTATTTTAAAGGGGTCATATAATGTGTTTTCAAGTTTTCAAGTCCACGCACTCCTATAGCTCCTCATTTAAACACACTCCCATGTTTACTCAGTCTAGGAAGATTTGCATAACGCCGCTCAAATGTTCATGCAAAGAAAGGAAGAGTAACTTTAATTCTCGCTGTAGTATTATTGCCACGGCTGTGTGTTTTGTTGTGAAAGCGAAAATACTTTGTT